>NC_054546.1:11710561-11865561 GCF_017654505.1 Polyodon spathula | reverse complement strand
GATGAGAGCTGTGCCTGTTAATTAATTAATAAATAAATAAATAAATAAAAACATCTCATGTGGTAATTGTACTTGTTAAGACGTTAGAAACATAGTTCTAGACATTAAGAGTATTAGTATTAGACATTAAGAATACCTTTATGATTTACTCCACTGACCCAACCAAATCCCATAATGACCTCCAAATAGCTGTTAAAACAGTCAGGTATTATTGTGGACCCACCCCCACACCCCCACCAGCACTGTATCCATAAGAATATCCAGTATCAGAAAGAAACTGGAATAAAACTACTCATAATAAAGAGATTTATTTAATGACATTATTGCGAAAGATTAGACACTAACTATACCAGCTAGCAGTAACACATTTTATTTCCATAGACAGTCTGCTGAGACTTATTGTACTAGAGTGACTTCGGAAGGTCATCTCTTTCATCAAGTATTCTATTTGCATCCAAAATTGTATGTACATGAAAAATGTGGTACTGTGTTTGCACCAGCCCACAGAAGCAGATGAAATTCTGTAAAAGTCTGATGTACGCTAACCTTTGCAGATGGCGCAGCTATTGCTGAAAAATGGATTGCTTAATAAAGCATATCATCTGACATATTTGCTGCTTGGCTAGCCAAATATGAGTTGTTTTTTGCACAAATTTCCTTGTCAAATTTGTCAATGTTCATGTCATTTTTGTTTTAGGTCACAGAGCAAGGTATAAATTCCTGGCATGCGACTAGTTCCAAGCCAGTTTGGGCAATTTCTAAGAATGAACTGATTTTCTCTTGGGGAGAGAAAGAGGCTCATTTTTACCAAAAGAAAAGATCAGGTAGTTTATTTTGTTTTCTTTTTTTTCTTTCTATCCTGCTGAAATGATCTCATTCTTTGTGAGGATAGCCAAGCTGCCTGTGATAAAAACAGCCCGGATGATTAATAGGGACGTCAGCAGCATTTTATTAATAGCACCTTACATTCCCTCAATTTAATTTGCTCTGCCTTTTTGACAAGCCCTTGTAATTATAAATATCTGCACAGGGATTAAACCACATGCATGGACACTGGCATTTTGAACAGGCTATTCACAATACCAAAGTAATTTTTTCTGCAGTGCTACAGAAAATAATTTTGTATGAAGGAACACAGCACAGGTTTCATTTCCTCATAACTAACTTGTGGCCATGATGTTCAGTGAATACATAATCAACTGATAACAAGTGGTTTAAATCCACAGTTACGACACTTGGGTGAGGAGTATCTTCAAAGGGCTTGTGTTGGTGGGGTGTTACATTATAGAACTGTAGATACTGCAATTAACGCTTAAGATGCTTATATTTTCAAGTGATAACACTTTCTTGGCACACAATGATAATGGAATACAATGTCCTTCTGTGTATGGGTAAAGAATTTGGTGTTGTAGACATCTGCTGATTTTTGGGGTGATAGTCCCAAGTCAAAGGCTGGGATAGAGTTATGGAGTGTTTTATTGCATAGACAGCACTGACACAAGAAGTTTTCTACCAAAACCATTAAATGATAGACATTTGTTTCAAATGCTGTGACAATTTCTTGGAGATTCATAAGATGCAAGTGTGCAAAAATCTTCAATTTGAAAAAAAAAGTAAAAAAAATTGCATCAATGAATTGTGTTTTATCACAAATTTGACAACATAAAAAGACATATAGTACAATAAACAGAAGGACCATTTTAAATTGGTGGGCTATATTGTTTAAGTTTTTTTTTTTTTTTTTATATATATATTTTAATGTTTTATATGTCTATATCTATCTGTTGCTGACAATTACACCAATTAAGACAGATCAAATTAAATTTGACCTAACAATATCGTAAGCATATTCTTGGGACTTTATGAACACATTTTTTTTTAAATTTATTTTGACATATATATTAACACCTGCTAATATTAATTCACTCAAATATTGCTGCAGACTTGTTGCACAACAAACACAAATTTGCTAGTGGTTTCCAGATTTTTAAACAGCCCTTTATCAAATGTGCATATGCCAAAAGCCTACAGTCAAGTGATGTATGAACCCTTAACAGTGTGTGTTCCCTCCCCTGGCGATCTGGCAAACCAATCCATCACTGTGGCAGGCTGGCGAGTGGATAGAGGCCCAGAGACAGACTGCAGTTCAAAAAAAATAACTATTTTATTATAAATAAACACAAAAATGAAAGGGCACAAGGGCCAAAACAAAGCAATTTAAACACAAAAAAGATAAAAAGCAAAACTTACAAAAATAACAGTTTCCAGGCTGGGCGATGCCTTCACTGGACTCAAACTTTCTAAACAACCCCAAAAAAAACCAACCTGCTTCCTCAGCTCCCTCCTCCCAAATGAGAAGCAGAGGCCTCCTTTTATATCAGGTGGCTGGGCGCTGATTGATCGTTAATCAACCTAATCAACTAATCAACCCCAGCCACCTGAACATAATAAACCCAGGCAGGTAGGGGAAGTTAACCCCATCCCTGCCAATTTCTAAAGGGCAGAGCTTTGCTCTGCCACACACCTCCCCCCATGTACAACGTACACCGGCCGCAATCGGCCAACTCCCCCCCTTCCCCCCCCCCCCCCCCCCCCCCCCAAGAGTCCAATTATGTCCCTTGGGTGGGCTGTTATGGTGGGTGGTGGTGGGCGGGGTTGATGTCGGAGCCCCCAAGCCTTCTTTGGTTGAGGGGGCCCCGAATCTCCAAGGTAGCACGGCGACGGCGGCCCGGCTCCCTCTGGTGGCGGAGGCGGCGACGGCGGCCCGGCTCCCTCTGGTGGCGGAGGCGGCGGCGACGGCGGCCCGGCTCCCTCTGGTGGCGGAGGCGGCGACGGCGGCCCGGCTCCCTCTGGTGGCGGAGGCGGCGACGGCGGCCCGGCTCCCTCTGGTGGCGGAGGCGGCGGCGGCGGCGGCCGGCTCCCTCTGGTGGCGGAGGCGGCGGCGACGGCGGCCCGGCTCCCTCTGGTGGCGGAGGCGGCGGCGGGCCCGGCTCCCTCTGGTGGCGGAGGCGGCGGCGGCGGAGGCTCCCTCTGGCGGCGGCGGCGGCGGACCGGCTCCCTCTGGTGGCGGAGGCGGCGACGGCGGCGGCCCGGCTCCCTCTGGTGGCGGAGGCGGCGGCGGCGGCGGACCGGCTCCCTCTGGTGGCGGAGGCGGCGACGGCGGCCCGGCTCCCTCTGGTGGCGGAGGCGGCGACGGCGGCCCGGCTCCCTCTGGTGGCGGAGGCGGCGACGGCGGCCCGGCTCCCTCTGGTCGGAGGCGGAGGCGGCGACGGCGGCCCGGCTCCCTCTGGTGGCGGAGGCGGCGCGGCGCGGCCCGGCTCCCTCTGGTGGCGGAGGCGGCGACGGCGGCCCGGCTCCCTCTGGTGGCGGAGGCGGCGACGGCGGCCCGGCTCCCTCTGGTGGCGGAGGCGGCGGCGGCGGCCCGGCTCCCTCTGGTGGCGGAGGCGGCCCCTCCCTCTCGGGCTCTGAGAGCGGCGGCGGCCCCCTCCCTCTCTGGCTCTGGGAGCGGCGGCGGCTCCTCCCTCTCTTGGCTCTGGGAGCGGCGGCGGCTCCTCACTCCCTCTCTGGCTCTGGGAACGACGGCAGATCCTCCTCCCTCTCTGGCTCTGGGGACGACGGCAGATCCTCCTCCCTCTCTGGCTCTGGGAGCGACAGCAGATCCTCCTCCCTCTCTGGCTCTGGGAGCGACAGCAGATCCTCCTCCCTCTCTGGCTCTGGGAGCGACGGCAGCTCCTCACTCCTCTCTGGCTCTGGGAGTGACGGAGGCTCCTCCTCCCTCTCTGGCTCTGGGAGCGACAGCAGATCCTCCTCCCTCTCTGGCTCTGGGAGCGACAGCAGATCCTCCTCCCTCTCTGGCTCTGGGAGCGACGGCAGCTCCTCCTCCCTCTCTGGCTCTGGGAGCGACGGCAGATCCTCCTCCCTCTCTGGCTCTGGGAGCGACGGCAGCTCCTCCTCCCTCTCTGGCTCTGGGAGCGACGGCAGATCCTCCTCCCTCTCTGGCTCTGGGAGCGACAGCAGATCCTCCTCCCTCTCTGGCTCTGGGAGCGACAGCAGATCCTCCTCCCTCTCTGGCTCTGGGAGCGACGGCAGATCCTCACTCCCTCTCTGGCTCTGGGAGCGACGGCAGCTCCTCCTCCCTCTCTGGCTCTGGGAGCGACAGCAGATCCTCCTCCCTCTCTGGCTCTGGGAGCGACGGCAGATCCTCCTCCCTCTCTGGCTCTGGGAGCGACAGCAGATCCTCCTCCCTCTCTGGCTCTGGGAGCGACAGAAGATCCTCCTCCCTCTCTGGCTCTGGGAGCGACAGCAGATCCTCCTCCCTCTCTGGCTCTGGGAGCGACAGCAGATCCTCCTCCCTCTCTGGCTCTGGGAGCGACAGCAGATCCTCACCCCTCTCTGGCTCTGGGAGCGACAGCAGCTCCTCACCCCTCTCTGGCTCTGGGAGCGACGGCAGCTCCTCACCCCTCTCTGGCTCTGGGAGCGACGGCAGCTCCTCACCCCTCTCTGGCTCTGGGAGCGACAGCAGATCCTCACCCCTCTCTGGCTCTGGGAGCGACGGAGGCTCCTCCTCCCTCTCTGGCTCTGGGAGCGACGGAGGCTCCTCACCCCTCTCTGGCTCTGGGGACGACGGCAGCTCCTCACCCCTCTCTGGCTCTGGGGACGACGGCGGCTCCTCACCCCTCTCTGGCTCTGGGAGCGACGGAGGCTCCTCACCCCTCTCTGGCTCTGGGAGCGACGGCGGCTCCTCACCCCTCTCTGGCTCTGGGGACGACGGCAGCTCCTCACCCCTCTCTGGCTCTGGGAGCGACGGCAGCTCCTCACCCCTCTCTGGCTCTGGGAGCGACGGCAGCTCCTCGCCCCTCTCTGGCTCTGGGAGCGACGGCAGCTCCTCGCCCCTCTCTGGCTCTGGGGAAGGCGGCTCACCCCTCTCTGGCTCTCGGGAAGGCGGCTCACCTCTCTTTATTGGAGTGACCGGTGGATCTCCCATGTCTACCGCCAGGTAATTAACCACCATGAGGGCAACCTCTGGGAAGGACGCCGGGTGGTGTTGTTCCTCCCACTGTTCCCACCTCTCCCCATCTCGACGCCACAGCGTGTTGATAACTATGGGGAGATCGTGGACGAGGTCTGCCTCAGGGTGCATCAACCAGTCCCAGATCTCCTGGGACGGTGGTGAAGGTGGTGGTGCTGGAGGTAGTGGGGTGGCCCCTGATGCCCGGGGTGAACAAGGCACCTCTTCCTGGGCCTGGTTGTAGGGGCATCCTGCCCAGTTGTGGCCGTCCTCCTCACACCGGCCACACCAGTTTGCCGGTGGCACGTCTGGGCAGGACCGCCAACGATGGTCCTCCTTCCCGCACCAGGAACACCAGGGGAAGAGGCTGGCCGGGTCCTCCAGCGGTGGCTGCAGCAGCTTACATTTCTTCAGCTGCTGCTTGTCCTGCCTTTTCCACTGTCTGCTCTTCTTTCCCATTTTTTTTTCTCAAAAAAAAAAAAAAAAAAAAAATACTGCTCTGAGCCTCTAGGTGGCGCTATCCCACTTCTGACACCAAATGTGGCAGGCTGGCGAGTGGATAGAGGCCCAGAGACAGACTGCAGTTCAAAAAAAATAACTATTTTATTATAAATAAACACAAAAATGAAAGGGCACAAGGGCCAAAACAAAGCAATTTAAACACAAAAAGAAGATAAAAAGCAAAACTTACAAAAATAACAGTTTCCAGGCTGGGCGATGCCTTCACTGGACTCAAACTTTCTAAACAACCCCAAAAAAAACCAACCTGCTTCCTCAGCTCCCTTCTCCCAAATGAGAAGCTGAGGCCTCCTTTTATATCAGGTGGCTGGGCGCTGATTGATCGTTAATCAACCTAATCAACTAATCAACCCCAGCCACCTGAACATAATAAACCCAGGCAGGTAGGGGAATTTAACCCCATCCCTGCCAATTTCTAAAGAGCAGAGCTTTGCTCTGCCACAATCACCTTGACCATTTCCTGAGCGGGAGAATGGGTAATATAAGCAGAAATGTGTTTTGGGTTTCAGTCAAGATGGAACGCCACACCACTGCCCACTAGCTTCCTGGCACAAAGCAGCAGTAACTTGGACTCCAAGACTGATCACAAGGAGGATGTTTACTGTACCTTAAACAGCCTCTAAAGCACAAGATGACTTAATGGCACATGACCATTCTGGGGTAACAGGGTGCAATTCCATCACTGGATGGACACTGTCTGACTGTTACAGGAAACACTAACTTTACTGAATATTCCACTTGAGGATTTTTCCAAAAATAAATGCACATACTTTATTGTAAAAATAATTGCCAAAATCCCTTTTTAATTGCATTTTGTAAATGTAATTATGGATTCACGCATGATTTCACTAAAGCAAAAGGTGCTTTTCCATCTTTTTAAAGACGTTCTCTGTCATTTTATGTTCAGGGAATCTCCATGCATTTGGTACAGTTTTGCACCTGAGTATCTCTTCTTTCCATATAAGGTTTACTTCTTTATTCAGGAAACGTGAGCATGCATAGCAACAATATTTCTGATACAGAACACAGAAATATTTTTGCTATGCATGTAAGAGAGTACCGAAGATTGATCAATACAATGGTCTATACTGGACGTGGAAATGCTATAATATAAGAAGTCTTAAGTTGTTTCATCTTTGTTTTTGAATTGTAAATAGTTCTTTACATGTACTATAGAACCAATGACACGTCAATCGACATCTAGATAGATACTGTAGATAATTAAATAGGGCCCCAAGTGTTTTTAATGTAATGAATGGAGTCTTGTTTGCAATATGCTAAGTTTATTTTGAAGTCATTATTTATATTGCTTATACAACTTTCAGTTAGTACAAGAATATACAATACAGTAAGTAGCATTACTAGTTTTAAAAATCTAATATTATTAACTTAACTTTAAGAGCAACCCTTTCCCATGTTCTGCAATACATTGTACCTCCTGTCTGTTTTTTGCTTTGTGGTTCTGAATTGCAATCCCTGCCATCTCTCCTAACAGCTCTAGATCATTTAGAGGCACATCGTTGGAAGTTTAGGCTTCATTTACTCTTTTCACTCACTAAAAGCAGATCAATATTTACTAATACAGATACATGTTAGCACATTGAACATCCAACACTAAGGGGTGGATGTACCAAAGTGTTGCGCCTGTCGCAATAGCCGTAAACCAGTTGCAAGCGAGTCAGAAGTTTTGGGTGAAATGTAGGAAACAAGTGCAATGCTTTTTAGGGAATGCTTTGTAACGGCATTTTCTGTTTTGGGTTCAAGCATATGTGAGTATGTCATTATGGGCATTCCTGCATACATTCACAAAAGGGGGTGGAGAATGGGGGTTCTCAAATATTATAATGAGATGTATGAAAGCTGCAGGCAATTACAACATTTTCAATTCCTATTTTTCTCTAAAAGCAGAGTGTACTTACAAGCCTTGAAAACAAATTTCTATGACTTTTCTGGTTTCCCCAACATGTTAGGGGCAATAGATTGCACACATGTGCCTCTAACCCCTCCAGCACATTCTGAACATCTGTATAGGAATAAGAAACACACCTATTCTATTAATGTACAGGTGGTTTATAATTGTGCACAATTTAGCTCTGCACCCCTGACTAACTTAAATAAAAATGGGCAGTATACATATCACTACTAATGATATTATGAATTACTGGTATAATGCAAAAGTTGTTGTTGGTGCCTTGAAATTCGTATTAACGAGAATTGACAGTCCTCCTGTAAGTAGCATAAATGGTTGAAGATGTATTCTTAGATGCCAGCTTGGCATTTTTTTCTGTATCTCTGCTCTGCCGTTTCCTTTCTGAGGTTCAGTTTTTAGCCAGTTTTTTGATGTTATCAACTGAGGATTTCCACTTAACTTTCTGGGCTCTAATCACAAAGCTTTAACACATGAGTTAATTTTTAATGCCTGTGTTGATTGATTAAATAACATTTTATATGCACGAAAGTGTTCTACGCTTTTGTTAAAGAAGGCAACAACAGTTAAAAACTGTTTCATCGATCGCAAACTTCAAATAACTGCTGAATAAGCTGCCAGGGCCTGGTGAGTTATAAAGAAGTCAATGGAAATCAACAGTCACTTACAGCATTACAACGCAGACATGAAGGCACAAAACAATCCCTTAAATATAAGGTGGCTACTGGGTAACTTCAGTGATTGTGCTGTCAATGAAAAATTGTAGCTTGGAGTTGGACCTCTTCATACCAAATGTTTGAAGGTCTGTTCAAGCATGTTGGCCTTTTACTACCTGCAGTGAGGTGATAATAGTGTCCCAAATGTTAAGTAGCTCATTAGGTGAAGTACAAACAGCAGGGGGAAAAAAGCAAATAATTTCTACACACAACAGAAAATGTTAGGCCATAGATTTGTTTTAAATTGCTTGGAATCCATTTTACACCAGCAATAATTCATGCTGTGTAAACATATCTTGTAAAATGTCACTTTGTGTTTGCTATTAATATTTAAATTGATAACATAAATTTCTGAGCACATTTGATGCCAAAATCTAGCCAATCAGCAATGCCTTGGTTAACCTAATCAATCACAATGCCACCTGATATGATACATGCAATAATTAGAGCATCATTCTGTTGGAGGAAGGCACACCTAAAACACTTTATAATGCATTAGGGGTATGAAGCCACAATTTATATCTCAGTATGATGAAGCAACTAGTTAGCTTAAGCATGAATCTGTTTAATACAGGTTAGGACTGATGCACGGGATATACATCATGCGTATCAGACAATTAAATACAATTTGACATCTTTAAATAAGACTGACACCATCAGTCAATTTTTTTTTTTAACCATGTGTTTTACTGGAAAAACTAAAGGGATTTTATATCATGTACATTTTTGGAATATTTCATTGCTTGCATGGTTAGAATCCTATTATATGTATTCTGTATGTGTCACAATCTCGGTTTCCGCAGGCAGGCTTATCACACAGGGCGAGGCAATCCACACACAGGCAGAGGGCAGGCGCGAACCCAGGACCTCTCACACTGAAGCATGGCACCGATACCACTCTACGAAAGAGCTAGCTCCTTTGTAAGGAGCATATATCAAGCTTATGTCATGCTTATGTATGTGATTACGTCACCTACCAGCCCTGCTGCTGCCTTCCCCTCCCTTTCTCACTCTACATATGTATCATGCTTAGATTCTTGTTTGTCGTGCTTACTAGCTATTTCAACCACATTTATAAGGCTTAGGGTTAAGGTTAGGATTAGTGTTTGGGTTAGCGTTTGGGTTAGGGTTAGGATTATGTATAGGGATAGAGTTAGGGTTAGGGTTTGAGTTAGGGTTAGGGTTAGGGTTAAGATTAGAGTTTGGGTTAGGGTTAAGGTTTGAGTTAAACTTTGCTGAGCTACTGGTGATGGTATAAACTGTGTTATTTGGTCTCTTGAGTCTACCACTTATATGTGACACAAATGTTTCTCTTTTTTTCTTAAATGGCTGGTTTCACAGACCTGATTAGCACTAATCATGGACTACCTTACTTAAGGTAACATTAGGTAAATTAGTGCTATTTTGGGATTTGTGAAACCAGCAAAAAAAAATTACTGTCAATTGTTGCTGGTTATATTTACAGTATAATCTTCAGTGATTTCATTGAAATTGCAAAAACTGCAAACTGACCTCTCTAAATGTGCTCAAAAATGAACATAACAACAAGTGCTCTCACTTTTCTTTTCCGTAACACATCATGGATCGTTATTGCTGTGTTACCTGTTTGCCAACGTGGGCAATATTCCTACTAGTGCAGTAGAGCAGTTGTTTTGAAAACAGCTTTGAAACAGATTTTAAAGGTATGAGTGTAAAAAGTTGTCAGGATGTTACCAATGAAAAGAAAAATCACAGGTACATTATTTAAACAGTTGTAGCAACACGTGTAACGCTATATTTGGAACCCCGCTACTTACTCTTTAAAAGTAATCATCATTATCAGCATGCAAAACTGGCCAATCCCTTATATTCTTGTGGGCATTGGGTACTGATTATAATGGTAGGAAAATACAAGAATAATCCTCAAAAGTCATTATAACTTGTTTTCTAATATTATTCAAGTTTTATACATGGTTCAAAATAGCAGTAATATCATTAGAAGCTGAAAGCTTAACTACTCCAGTGTGGTCGTTACTAAATGATAATTCCCAAGTCTTCTTTTGCTATTAGTTCTAGTGCTGTACACATGCTGTGATTTCTTTTGGCACCCTTCCACACAAGAGCATGTCTGCTTAGATAGCACGAGTTGAACACCACTTGTTTGACTTAACACCTTGCAGACTCATTATTTTACCTTGTTGGCTGCTCATGTACCAAATTAACACAAAGATTGCTAGAAATACCAATGTTTTTCCTTCCTCTAAATACATTTTTGTTTGTTAAAAGCTTTTTTGGCCTTTATGAACATCTGTAGTCTGTGACTTTTCAACACATTAGTTCAAAAATAAGTTTTCCGTTTTATTTTTTTAAGAAGTCATATTAAACACATCCAATTAACCAGGGTGCTTGCCAGTGTGTGTTAAATCAATAGACCCCGCAGATGTCTACGAGCGTTTGGGAAGCGAACAAGCTGACCTCACTGGAGACTTGTGTAGGTAGTCACTCGTCCTGGTTACTGTGCTTCATGCTTTGTTTCGCTTGACGTGTAATTATTTTTTCCATTAAACAGCACAACATGTATTTCACTTAGAGTTTCCTGGAATGAGATTTCAACCAGGGTCCATTAATACAACCATGACACTGAAAGTTTAGAAAAATATCAAGATGCAGAGCAGAAAATGTTCATCAAGTGTAAAAAAAATAAATAAAATTGCAGGGTGAAGGTAAATGTTAAAGTGACAGTAACACGAAATAGCTCATCCTGTACACATAAGTAATGTACAGTATTGTAACAATAAGTTAAATGACATCAGTATTAAATTTGCCAATGTTCAGATCAACTGAATAGACCCCAATAAATCCGAGCCTAAACAATGAATATTTACAATTATTATTATTATAATGTATATTTGGATAATGTCAGAAAATATTTCTCAAACTTTTCCTGTAATTTCCTATAATCACAGTAAGAGCAATTTGATTAGTCATTATTAAATAATTTTCAATTTCCCTTATTTTGTGCCTTGCTTTCTGGTTTAATAGTTGACACAAAAGAATATTGTATGTGTTGAATATGTTCCTGATACCATAAACCATATTGCCATAAAAGATAATTAGAGACTGCCATGCTATATTCTCATTATTATTGTATTTTTAAAATTATTTTGTAAAGCTAAAGTGGCCTATGTGTTAATTAATTATGCATAATTGGGTGGTTGACATAGCTTTTGGGGATAACATTTGAAACTGATTTTAGGGATTACAATGAAATTTCTATGCAGTAGAAGGCATTCTGTGCAACATATCTATAAGCAATATATAGCTGCATGCATTAACATTACATTCATGTAAAAAAAAAAGCTTTAATAACAGATGTTACTTTTTTTATATAAAAACAGCATTAAAGACAATACCGCCAGCATATTTTTTCAGGGGAAATGTTATATTTTATCAGCGTGTTAATCAATGATTTTTGACATTTTATAGAGTATATAGTTCTATATAGTTTTGTGCCTCATTAATCTGTCAATAAGGCAATCTCATTTTGTCTTTATACTGATGTGAATGCAGAATGGTCCATCCCCATATAATTGGCTGCTCCTCCACTCTCCTACAAATTGACCTCTGGTCAATCATCGCTTGCTGGTAAATGAATTTCACTTTCACTGCCCAGGGTTCAAATTTATCTGCAGCACCACATCTTCCTGCCATGCCTTCAAAAATTACACTAAAGGGCTTTCATAATTGCATAGGCTATAAAAAAAAAAAAAGATTCAGATCATAACTCTTTAGACCAGATCTTGTCCTCTAAAGCTGAAAATAAACAAACTAATAATAGATTCAGAGTACTAAATAACATTATTTTCTGTTGTACAAACAAATGTGCTGTTTGCTTCTGCAATAATGTTCTGAAGGTAACTGTCAAGTGTTTGGTAGCAATGAAAACTGCCATTATGTTGCTATTCTGGTTAATTATAAACTCTAAGAACTCAGAAATTAATACCTTCTATAATTCTATCTTTGATGTCTAGAAGCACAGTCATAG
Organism: Polyodon spathula; assembly: GCF_017654505.1. NCBI lineage: Eukaryota > Metazoa > Chordata > Actinopteri > Acipenseriformes > Polyodontidae > Polyodon > Polyodon spathula. The sequence goes on along the minus strand of NC_054546.1, from coordinate 11,853,367 downwards.
TTATAGTATTGTGATCCTGGGACTCCAATTTTTGCGAGAGTTTGTTTCACTTAGGGCCTGATTTTCAACAAGGGCAAAATAAGATCTAGGTTGCGAAATGATTTTTAATCCCTGATTCATGTAACTAAATCAAGTTATTTATATTTTAAGGGTACAACAGGTGGATACATGACACATTTTATATCAACCCTTTGAAAGCCATATATTTAGTGACCCGAATAAAGTTATAGAAATCACTTTGTGACTTAATTCTTATTTTGCCCCTTTTGAAAATCAAGCCCTTATTGCCAATCTGAGCTGCATTTCTATGATATATAAAGTATTTTATTCATAGAATAAATCATTGTTATGGTTCCATAAGCTATATCAAGTGCAAAATGGATAATAAAAACTATATACAGTAATATATAGAATTTACATATAACAGACATATCCATGCACTGCAAAACATGGTGTTAGGTCATCAAATACCTATTACACTTGATGAATGCAAAGAACTTATAATAAATATGCATGTGCTTGCCCTGAAATGCCCTTTGTAAGAAATCAGTACATTCAGTGTCTTTTGAATCACTCAGTCCCTCAAAATGTTCATATGTATTTTATGTTTATTAAAAAAGCTTGTGAACTAGTCTTGATACATGTGCAGAAGCTTGCGTGTAAATATAGTAGCTGTATAGTCGTGATCAGGTTTCTGAAGTCTGAAGACATCATTTGTTCTGCAATTTCACAATACTGTGTTTTTCCATTAAAACAGCATAATGGTCAAACCTACTCTGGGGAGTTTTTCTTTTATTTGTCAAATGAGCAAACTCTAATTATGAAGAAGTAACTTTCCTGACTGAACCATGTAAACTGGGTAAACGACATGCATTTGTGTTAAAAAACAAAAACAAAAAAAAAAACATACAAAAACAACATCAATGCTAGGACTTTATTAAATATTTTAATTGCAAAATCCACTCTTTTGAAACTCTTTTGATTAATGCATATTTAGTTTTATGTTTTAGATTTTATGTCAGTGGGGTTTCTCAACCACAGATGGTACATGGCTAATTCAGAGTTAAGAAACTGACAAACAGATATGTGTAGAAACAGATTCTTAACAAATCTGTTGTTGGAGAGTCCAGGACAACTTCAGTATTAGCCATATAACACATAAAAGTATGTAGCCACAGCCAAAACAATAACTATCTAGTCAGTATGAAAATAATCGTATTGTGCGTATGATGTATCTCACTGCAGGGATTCCTCCCCTGCCAATGACAGAGAAGTTGGCTGTAGTCATTTATCAAGTACTCTCTGGCCACGGAGGGGCTGGCTAGTCCCTTGGCCGCCTGCTGCTAAGGGGGCCGGCATGCAATATGTGCATTTCAGGCCTCTAGTGGGCTGGCAAAAAACTGCTGATGTGCTCAATGCTGCTAAGTTTGATGGATTTGTTGTTGTCATTTGCTTCAGTCTCATTCCATATAACAAAACAAAAGGAATCATTAACTCTTTTGTGCTGTTCAGGAGTTTTATAGGTTACAGATAATGCAAAACTAGATGGGATACAGATGGGGTCAGTTGGAGCATTCTGTGCAGGCCTTTCTAGAATAGAGTGTTCTGCATGCATGGATGAGTTTGCATAGAAAGCTGATTACAGAATGATTTAGTGACTGCTGCTATCCTTTCATTTTCAAACCTCATCAGTGGATTTATATTGCCATAAGTGTGAGTCTGGCATTGTGTGCCATTTTAATTCACAACTATTTATGAACTGTACCATTTAATGGAACTGCACAACTTTATCACTGACTTAACACTATCAGTTATTTTGCGTTCCAATATCAACTTTGTATTGTATACGAATATGTGTGTCTGTACTATCTCAGCCCTTTTCTGAATCGCTGGTGCTGATTGTACCATTATGGATGTAGTCTGTTCATATACTGGACAATGATTAGATTTGACTAGATTTTGAAATGTCAATTTTTTTCATTTTTGCCAGTTTTTGGAAAACTACAAAGCAGTGTGTATTTCAATATTTTAATGTAACATTAGCAAGTTTTATTAGACTTTTTATTAGACTGAGTTAATTCTATAGGGTAATGCCAAACTTTTGGCCATAGCTGTCGCTTTAGCTTAAATTGTTAACACTATACCATACAGCTGCATCACCAGTAATGTTTACTCACACAGCATAAAGTAACATTGTATTCTAAGCTTCATTGCTGGTTAAAGACGTTTATCCATCTGTACTACTATGTTTGTGTCTATAGGTGCACAAAGCATGAATTACTGGCAGTGGCAATACATTTTTAGATACTAACAAGATGTTTAAGGTCTTACACTAAATGAATGCTCTCATTATGTTGCCTAATACAGAGCATTGCACATTGTTCATTTAAGAGAATTGCTGCCTAAGCTGTTTATATGTTGTAGCTAGAAAGATCTGAGCCAAGTCAGTTAAGTGTTAAAATGTGAAATCATCTATCTTGCTATAATTTTTCATTTCCAAACATTTCTCTTAACATATTATAGCTCTGTTCAGAGTTATAGTTAGGCTTTTGTAAAATAACATTTTCGATTATTCAAAACAATGGTAGCACCTACCAGATGGCAATGCCCTCTATACAGGTTTGATCACTTAATTGGTCATGTGTCTCTAGAACCCATTTGGACAGGAAGACATCTCGTGGCAGAAGCACATGTGCAAATAACTTTTTTTTTTTTTTTTTTATGAATAATGTTTATTAGTTTTAGAGTTGGCACTGCCATAAACAACCTGAGAGACCTGTACATCTCCAAACTTTTCTAAAACCATTATACATCTTTAAGTAATACGAACATTTTCAAAATACTTTTATTTGCTACTGTGTTTTTAGATTTCTCTTAAATGCTTTTTTTTTTTTTTTTTTTTTTTTTTTTTTTTAATTTATGGCATATGTGCAGATGAATGGGTCTTCATTTTTTAAAACTATACCCTCAATGGCATTTTTAGGATTTAAAAAAAAAAAAAAAAAAGGTGTACACTGCAAGAAGAGCATTTTTGTGTCATCTCAGGAAAATACCATAGCAAGCACTTTTGTCCAAATTTACAGATCATTTCAGTTCTAAACCTTTCATAAGATATTGTACGATATAATATTATATCACCCTTGAGATGTACATTTTAACAGTAAAGTGTAGCATGCTTCAAGCACCATATAACACTTAAGTCTTGACATATAACATACAGGTACCATTTTCCTACCTCCGAAAAAACTATGTATATTTTCCTGAAATATTGTTTAGATCCACAGTAATGATATACATGTTCTAGTTATTTCAATGAACTATTGTATGCATTTTACCATTCACTACAGTATAATAATGCATTTTAAAGGTGATACCTCCTATATGAATTATATACCTATATTTCCAACTGACCTACTTTTCTGACCTAACGCATCCTCATTCTCATCAATAACTTATAAGAGCAAACTTGTTTCCTATATGAAGCTCATCTTTCTTTTTTATCATATTTTAATGAAACCGAGTTTGTTCGAAGCTTTTAATTCTTTCCATTTGTTATATTTAGACAACTCATTAACTATCATTTATTATAATTTTTAAGCTTCTTTTCCCAGGAGATGCAATGCAGTCTTTTTCTCTGTTTGCATTAAAACAAATATGGACCTGCTGAGGCATTAGATGAATGTATTCCCTTAATGCCTGCTGCACAATACTATCCCAGCTTGCAAACTGGATAAACCCAATCTCATGCCCCAGTTTAATAGCAATACAATACACTCCAAAGGTGAAGTCTTGGACTTTTAACACGCATTAGGAGTTCTCCCTTTGAACAGCAGTGTTAAAGATGTTAAAGATATTATTTATTTGAGACCATGAAACTAACCTGCATTTAGAGCATGTCATAAAACTGGACACTTAATTTATCTACACACACAACTGTAAATAAGTAATGATACAATAATTGCTGCTATTTACATGTGTCATTATGGTTGATATTTACAAAAAAATAACAGTTAATAATAATAATAATAATAATAATAATAATAATAATAATAATAATAATAATAATAATAATAATAATAATAACAACAAATAGTTTGTAGCAAAACTGTTAAAAACAATTACAGTATAACCTCAACAGCACCTGTAATAACATGTTTATAGATGATCAGTTTATAGATTATTATAAGTTATCACAGAACTAAAGTGGGACCCATAAACCTTCAAAGGAGCTTCACTTCAGTACTTGCGCTTCTTGATGCCGTTTTGTTATTGTTTGACATCCAGATAAAATCGTGAACATGTGTGGTCAACAGCAAGTGATTATTGACAAACTGGCTGTTGACCACACAGATGAGAAACCCTATATCTAATGTGGCAGAGGGGTAAAGTAGATGATTAAGAGTCAGTTAATCTCTATGCCACAATATAAAAACCCACAGCTTTGGCTGAACAGGGTAGATTGTTCAGAGTTGGAACGGGAAAGCAAGACAGTAAAAACTAGAAACAAATATAAGCAATTGCTACTCGTGCTGGATTAAACCAGCACAATACTTGTTTTATTTAGTGTTCGCTTTACATTGTGTTTCGTCTGTTTGTTTTGGCCAATGTGCTGTTTAGTTTTGTAAAGTGTTTTGTTTGTTCAAACCTTTCATTTAGTTCATTTACAATAAACTCGCAAGCAGAGCATTCATACCCCAGTCTGCTATTGATTTTCATTAATTTCCTGGTCTGACCTCATCGCATAAGCCAGCTTGCCACAAACTGGCATTAACTTATTTGACTTCATACAGCCCGTCATGGCTAGCAATGCAAGTGTTTAAACCCTAAATCAGTGATTATATTAACATAGGATGTATACACAGAAACACTATATTACAACAATTGGGCCCCAGTCCAGTCCATGTCCAGTACAGTATTATCAAAATTAGACCGCTTACGTTTTATTTTTTTCTGTGTCACTCTATATATTCTCTGTGTATTTCCCAACACAAAGCTAAGGAAATAGTTTCAATGCCACCAGAACCATCTTCACTAGAATTAACATTGTAACGGTGCTATATATTGAAGAAGCATTGACCATGGAGGTCAGTCATGATGTGTTCACTGTTGAAAGTAGTCTGCCATACCTGAAAATAGTTTAAATGACATTGACATTGAAATTCATATCCAAACTCCTTCAAACCTGATGCCTTTGGCAAACAAATTACAGCTAAGAATGCATATTAATACACAGCACAGCCTCTACCACTGCAATAGGTCTAGAGTTCTTATACACATTCACACATTATAATTACAATATATTTTACCCACCATAGAACAAGATGAATAGTACCCACTGCTGCAATGATAACACTAATCACAGTAATATTAGCTTGTTCCATATTGAAACTAATATTAAAAGAACAAAGACATATTCATTACTTTTTGGCATAATTCATACTGAAAACATATTACAAATATACCCAAACTAGAATGGCTTTATACTTTAAAATGTGCTATTTATAAAGAACTTCAACATTATCATAATAAATGATTGGAAACTAATTTGGGGAAGAAAATTATGTGCACAATTGTGCCCCCAACTTAAAATGGAGAGTAATCTCTACCTTATAAATCTATATATAGATATCTCTACCTAATAAATATAATTTATTAACCAAATTCAAAGCCTTTTTGTTAATGTGATTGGTATTGTATAATGGGTTGAATCCAAAAAGCTTTTGATAAAATATATTTGCAAGAAATACTTGGGTTTTTCTGAAAGGAACCCTTGATAGCTGAAGCAATGTATTCATTAGAAAGTTTTGCTGCATAAATAATGTTGATTAATTAGCAAGTCAAAATCACAGAGGATGATCTATGTAGAATAGATCACTGTCACGGGAGCTTCTAAATTTTTCATTTACAGTGCTAGCACTTTAATTATATTAAAAGAAGCTTCATCACTTTGAGAAAAAAATTAGAAATTAGGAATTATGATTAGTACAATTTAAGAATTGGGATGAATATCATACTAGGGATCTAAGCAATGCTGCATAACACCACTCTTAAAAGCATAAACCAACTTTTTGACTGACCTCTTCCCAGTGCATTGCCTTGCATTAGTGATGCTTGTAGGGGTCAATAAAAAACATTGTTAAAGGGAGGCAGTATCTAGATCAAACCTAATCAAGTGTTGAATATCTAATGTACCAATCTTCTTATGTAGATGTTTTAGCATTCATGTTTATGTTTTCCTTCAAAATTTGCTAGAAGAAACTTAGGTGAAGATTATTGAGAACTAGTTGACAAAATGAAAAAAAAAACATATACTTTAAGTCATTAACCCATCCAATTGACTTATGCTTTTAAAGGTACCCATATTACTGTTGTTGTTTCAGTTAACTAGGCTATTCTCCTGGTATACCTTCTCAATCCTCTGTTCTACCATCTACGTATGAAACGCTATGATCAACAAAATGCATTACTTCCTCCAAGATGCCCACCCAAGACACACACACTCTATCTAACCAAGCCAGACCAATATAAACTGAGAAGGGGTCTGCAGATCTTTGACATACTGGAAATTGATACCAAACAGAAATTGAATTTCCCTTGAATAATTCAAGACCAAAGTTTATATACAACAAGAAGCAACCTCATAACTTTTTAGCAGCAGCAAGGTACTTTGAAAAATACTAATTATGTTCAGTTGCCTGAAGACCTTCAGTCATCCAACTGCAGTTCCTGCTAAGGAAGGACTTTTACATTCTGAATATCACACTTCAAAATGACCCCACAATGTAACCACAATTAAAGCTTGCCAGGTTTCAATCACAGCAAACCCACCCATTCCTAATTAAAAGCAAATCTGTGGCAATATATTTAGAAGACTAATACAATGTAATGGCATCTCCTGAGTTTTGTTCGTTATAAGCATTATTATGATATTAGAAAACGAAAGGGCAATTTAGTCATTCAACCTTAGAACGTTTCAAGTCTGTTAGTTCTTCATTGCTACAAGAGGTGGAGCTCACTGCTGTGAGGGACACCATATCCCAGTGAAGCTGAGATCTGGTGAAAGTAGTTTAACTGTATCTTAAGGGGCATAATCCTTGGGATATTAAAGGCATTGCATCTCATATTTTAAAATGTTGTTACCTTACAAGCTTATAAATTGTTCCTGTAAAATGCAATAAGCATAATAAAAGGATTGCCTATTTTGAATAGGCAATCCCTCTCTGTGGTTGAAGGTATTGATTATAACCACTTACTGCAGTAAGTAAAAGCATACCTGAATAGTGGCAAACCGATTTCAATGGGGGCAGCAACTTGTGTCCCAGCTTTTAGAAATGTAATCAAACTGGACTGTCAAGAATGTCTGCTGCACCATTAAGTGGTTTCCACATAAGCCATAACTATGGAAGAATGTAAAAACAAAAAAACAGCATATAATGATAGTAGGACACTGCAGCTTTAAAAATACAGTACTGTGCTGCAGTCAACACAGACAGTGAGTGCCTTTTTATTATATTTTATGAACACACATATTAGCTTTCCAATGTATTATCTGAGTATGCACATGCAGTAGAAAATTGGGGCACTTTACTTCATCTAGCATAACATGCTAATGCACACCGGTCAATGACATGCTCATCACTTTCGATTAAAAAAAATTATATTCAATATATAGACAATACAATGGTTCTTCCATTTCAAGTTACAAATGGTACATACATTATCCTTGATATCCTTTTTTTTATTCATGATGCACAGTATAATTCAGTATAATTCAATCTTTTGTGCTTGAGGGGTAAAAGGTATGGCAACACACCCCCGACTTCTACATCAGTAGAAAACAATTTAAATAAAAAGATTACATGATACCCTACCAATATCTGTAATACTAATTATCATTAAGACACAGTCATGTCAATATCTCCACTGCATAATGGTGATTCTAAGCAACCTCTTTTTTTTCAAATGTAACTTTATGCAAGTGATATGCGGGTAATTGATAATGCTGGTGTGAATAATGTCTTCAATTTTCCTCCTAAATCCTATTTTGGTAGCCATCTGGGTTCCCTAAACTGCTCTCTTGAGAATGGAGGTAATAGATAGTAATTACTCTAAAGTCATTTACTTTTTAGAAGTGTTTAGTGCTTATCAGTTTTACAATTAAAATGGAAACAAGCTATTCCACATACTTACTTTTTTAATACGGTGTGTGTTATAATAGGACATTCATCAAACCTGAATGGAAGGACAGACTCTTTTAGTCAGAAAGTTCTTTCTTCCATAATAAGGATATCAATAGGGTATTGTGGCAAAGTGGTTTGCAGTGTGCAGGTGCAGTGGTGATGTGATTACGAAACAGAAGACAGACAACAAAGTTCACAATCCAAACAATACATTTATTTACAATCCCGGTCTGGCGACTGCAAAGAATAATCCCAGGCAATACACAGCAATGTGTATTGCACTGTTTCAAAACAACGGGTTTAAGAATAAACACAGTTCAAAAGAATTAACACAGTTCAAATAATAAACACAGTATAACACACACAAAGACACACACATACGATCACAAGTCCAGAGTGAGTGCTAAAGTGTTAGTGGTGAAATACAATTTAATTGTGTACAGTTGTGAAGTGTTGCCGGGTTTGGTGCTGACCTTAAGCGACAGCTCCGGATCGTGTTATCCATTTGACAATAACAAACAAGTATAATTAGACACGACAAACAAACAAAACACTCACAGTTATTTTACAGTTCTCCTTTTTCGGTTCGACCTTAACCATAACAAAAGGAAGAGATCATCTAGTCACGTCCCCTTTTGTACCATCAGTCACGCCAACTTTGTTAACGAGGGCAACCGTTTCTCCAATCTGCGGTTGCCACATCAATTCCCTTCTGGGGAGATGACTTGGTGTACTATAGCTCCGACCCCTTTCTAGATGGCCACCCTCCACCTCTCCCATGGAATGAATTGTCAGATCATCCAGTCCGGGGCACTCTGCTCCCTTTACACAGCGCCCTCACAGGTCGGGAGGGAGATTTATAGCCAAGATTCATTGTTTCTCTGTCACAGGTACACAATGGTGCTTCTTATTATACCAATTCTAATTATATATGTAAGTTAATTTGAATAAGACATTAAATGGCCTTGTTTAAAGTGTGAGATAAACAGATAATACACATTTTATTAACACAGGTTCATTTGTCAGTCAAACTTTATTTAAGGATGCATTTATAATACATTGTTGTGATATTCAAGCAGGATTATAGCAATTATGTATGTTTGAAGCAGTGAATTGTTTTATATACAACAATATATAAAGATGCTGACATGCCTTGAAAGATGTAAGCTTTAACTGCATAACTTGTTAAAGAGAAGCTTGTATGGTGCAAATGTCCACTTATTTGTACAGCAGTCAGCATGCTGTCTCGCCTAATAGGCAGCGAGTTTAAATTACACTGAAATAGGCTAAGCGTATAATGACATGACTTAGAAATATGACATACTGGTGATAGAATCATGACTTCATCTCACAATGTCATCTTGTTGCAAAATAGTCTGATTCTCTCTACATATATAATATACAGATAGATAGTTAGACAGATAGATAGATAGATAGATAGATAGATAGATAGATAGATAGATAGATAGATAGATAGATAGATAGATAGATAGATAGATAGATCATAAATGCAATAACAAACTAACATACTCTTACAGTTTTAATTAAAATAATAATAATAATAATAATAATAATAATAATAATAATAATAATAATAATAATAATAATAATAACTGAAACTAGGAAAACATGTTATAGCAAAGGGAAAGAAAAATGTTCAAATTAACTAGGACCAGTCTTCTTTCATATACCAGATGGTAAAATATATACAAAAATAAATACAACAATGGCCACAGGGTGTCTGAAGGTGTTTATGCACTAATAAGACTGCCTCGTGTTACATCTTTTGAGTTAAGATACAGAATAGGTTAAAGTGAATAAATATCCTTTCTATCTGAATTTTTTTAAGACCCAAGTGAACTGAGCTGTGGTGCTCTCTGACCAGTTCCTAGGGGTCAGCGGCCCAGAGTGGAGTGATAATCTTTCAATGTATTATTCTTGAGCCAGAGGTGCCAAATATGCATCATGTGGAAAAGGAGAAGGTCAAGTGCGTAGAGGAGAGAAAGATCAATGTTGAACTGGGTCTAATTCCAGAACCAATTCTGTAAATGCCGATAAAAACCCTACACTTAAGTTTACCAGCTTTTTTGAGTTTTTCTTGGTTTCATTAATGCCAGTTTGCAAAATGAATCCTGTGTGTTGCTGTTGGTCAGGTATTGTACTCTTGTTGTAAAGAACAACACTCGTTTGACTGTTTGTTTACAATTTGAACAGATATTTTTTAAAGCTACATGAATCACAAATGGATACAGACAAGTAAATATGAGCAGTTGGTCATCATCAAAGTTGACTTAGTCCATCAAATGGAAAATGGCATCAAGGGAAAAAAATGAAATGTGGCAAATTGAATTCTCATTGGGTTTCAATGAATCCCACTGTTTTAGATGGGCACTATAAACCCAATAAATCATTATAGTATTATAGTGATATCACAATGGTGATGTCCATTCTGGTATCAGGGATTCCCATTCCTAGGAAACAGTCTTTAGCATTTTCTGTTTATATATATATATATCCTTCAAGACAATTATGCATTGCAGTTATTTGTATTGCTTCCTGGTTAAAGTGAAACAAAGAGTGACCGGTGAGCATCTTCTACTGTACATGTTGCATGAATTTGCTATGTATTTCAGTACATGCATATCAAAAATAATCAGCTGAATAAAAACAAATCATATGCAAAATTGTAAACTGCACATTTTGCAAAGATCACCAAACACTCACCAAGTGTTACGAAATAAAGCCAGAATATCTCTATTATATCTTCAACTGAAGCTAGAGGCTGGAAACACATGAAGTTGTTAACAGAGGTGAGAGAGGTCATGTAGAACTAGTAACAGACACTAGCCATGCCTCTGTGACATGACCAGATGCACTCTGCAGAGCCTAGCAATGCAAAACAATAAGGAGAGGAAATGAGGAGCTAAAGCACCCACCCCATTACAAGAGATAAACAACAACCAAAAAAACAGCATTCACCTACCAAGTGAAGAGAAAGTGAAACATAAAACCACAAAAGATAAATCAATAGGAACTCAAATATCTTGTTTTTTTTTTTTTTTGGAGTGGAGGGAGAAGGTTAAGAAATGTTTAACCCAATTCCAGTGTAAGGCAACTCTGAAGTTTACAAATGTATATAAATATGTACATTTCCTGCAGCTAATAAAACTAAACATAAATATGTACATTTCCTGCAGCAACTAAATTAAACATACAGCATTAAATTGTAAAAAAAAAATCCCCAAAACTCACCTCACACCATGATCAATTTAATCATTTAGGAATGGATATATTTAGTAAGAAATATATTATACTAAAAACGCTTCTCAACTGATTTCAAAGTGAATTAATTTAGCGGCATATCTCTAATTTAAACATTTAGGGAATCGAAAACAATCGGTAGTGAACTAAATTAAAACATGTACATTAATAAATAAATATTATACCCTTGTGAAAATCTCTATTTTGTAAATTGTATGTGTGTGTGTGTGTGTGTGTGCATGTGTGCATGTGCATGTGTGTGCTTATGTATGAAACCATAACATATTTACACACTCTCTAAATGTGGAGACACTGTTCAGCAAGGAAGAAATTATTTGCACACAGCTGTCTTTTTATCTTTGTTGGTGTGTTAAATTGACAAGCATCTACTGAAAGGGAATGTTGTAACGTCCACTGATTCTTCTTTCTAAAGGAGAGATATTGCCCCACTTAGATAAAGGTTAATAGTAATTTGAAAGAACATTAAACTGCTTATTTTATTTCTCATTTAAGAAGGGAATAATCTAGAAACACAAGTCTGTGCTGTCCATTACATCTCACCTTTGCCGGGAAAAAACAAAACAAAAAAAAGTATACATTTTAATTTTTCCAGTGTTAATAGATTTAATGTTCATTTATCTGCAGCCTGCAGGCAGGAATCAATGACATTTGAAATAATTGTTGTTACAGGGGTAATCTCTGGAGGAAAATGGTGCAAAACTGTAGAGAAGATTTGAGTAAATTACTGTGTCAGCTTCTATTTATTTGCTACATGATTGCCCGAGGCAGCGCTTCAAGATATCCATTAGGAGCCTGGACCATAAAGAAAGAAAACGCGTTGCCAATGCCGAAAAGTTAGCATGTAATGCGGTAAGTTATCAGTAAAGTGCTCCCTGTAGAGAGAGAGTAAGGTGCCAGGGGGAAAATAACAATGTGCAAATGTAAGGAGAGCAAATTATGGTTTTCAAAGAGCCTGGTTTTATAGGAAAGAAGGGAAACTGAGTGAAAAAACATATATACTGTGGCATAAATAAAATCTGTCTATTATAATGATAAGTGAATATTTTTATTCCATTTTTAAAGTGATATAGGTTTCAGTATAAACTATTTGGCGTTAGACTTTTCCCACATTTTACTGTGTATATGAATATTTCTAATGAATAAAAAAAAAAGATCAATAATATGTTGAGTTTGTCTTATTAATACAATAATAAAGTGGTCCAAACATGCATCACAGTTTATTTTTATTTTAAGTCTGTTTGAGACTCCTACATCTTTAAGGTGACTGCTGATCAGATAAAGATGCAAAGTGTGCCCTTTTTTTCTTTAATAGTACTTCTGAATTGGTCTGTTAGCTGTCTTCATTACCACTGGCTACCTAACCAACCATCAAAGGTCATATATAGCTAACTGTCACAACACGGCAGTAAAAACCCTAATTGTACATGAACTATTGTGATATGGAGATTATGATTAGCAATTTCAAAGTTGTTCAGCTTTTCTCCAAAGTCTACAAGGTCTTAGGTTAAATTTTCAGTAGCTACCAATAATCCAAGCTACTGTAGTGCCTTAGAAACTCTAAAACAGTTTTCCATACTTTAAAGCATCACTTCAATATTTCTGTGGATGTTAGACGGCTTGTGTTACAGCAATTGCCTTCAAGAGACCTAAGAGGTAACACAGATATCCTAACTTTTCTTTATGACATATAGTGTATGTACATTTTATGAAACATCGCTTTACACAGACACCTTACCGCCAGTGTTTTTTCAACCATGCTTAAAAGTAAATGGCAATTTCATTAAACGGTAAATCCTGAAGTCGAATATTGTGGGGGAAATAAAAAAAGCTTCAATAAATAATGAATAAATCCTGAATATTATTTGTAAAACAGAAAAAAAACACAAGATATAATCTGAATAAACTACTGTAAACTGAATTATTAAATTCAGAGTGCTCAATAACTGAATAAGAGCTGAATTAACTGAATAACTGAACTGGAAATGAATAATTCAACATGAAATCAATGTAAATACTGTACAGAAAGTTAAGCCCAAGTGTTACCAAGTTAATCCTTTGCCCTCTAATCACATTTATACTTATTCATGTTTTTTTTTTTTTTTTTTTTTAATGCATCACACCATGCCACATATTTTAACACAAAATTCAAAAACTATTTTATGGACTTTATAAGGGCTATGTCAAATTAAAGTTTGAGGGCACCAAAATAATGATCTAATGTAAACAAGGTACAGAGCAAAGTTTGCATTTTTTTCTTACTTTTTAAGCCAAGATTTAAAATTAAAAAAATCTAACAATTTACAGGAAGTGAAGATGAAAAGCAAGGGTTGAATTAATTAAATGACACTGATATGCGGCAGCAGTGGGGAGGAAGAAAAAAGGGTTGAAACAGTTTGTAGGGTCTGCTAAACAAATGGTGCTGGTCCCTGTGGGGAAGAGATTATTATAGGCTCCGTGTCTGTCAAACGTGTGAACACAATAAAAAAAGGGGGCTTGAGGCGGTATGCTAGCCTCAGAGGAACGAAAGAACCAGGACTCTCCTCAGCAACCCCGACCCTGCCAAAGAATTTCTGTAATCTGCTGGCTGATTGTGGTGATCCCGTGGCTCTGCCTAGCAATGCAGTGGGCCTAGCTTTTGTCTGCAAGCCTCAAAGAAGGAGGGAGGGGGGTGAACGTTCCTTTCTGGGGCAGTCCTTATGAAAGCTTCCTGCTATTGTCCAAGAGGCACAATTGCACTTTTCTGATCTTTTGTGCTCTCCTGTTGACAGTGGTTATTAACTAAGCAGTTGGACATGGAAAGGATATGACCTCCTCTCTCTTTCTGCTATGGACAGGAGAGGAAGCAAGCAGTAGGTTTACATGTAGCATTAGTTTTAAAAAGGGCTTGGTGAGCTTATGCGAAAGGGCAAAGCGGAAAGGGGTGGAGCAGTTTTAGAGACAAAGACAGAGGAAGATACAGTGACTGGCATGAAAAGAGCACAACAAGAGAGAGAGAGAGAGAGAGAGAGAGAGAGAGAGAGAGAGAGAGAGAGAGAGTGCAAAACAAGAAAGGGGAAAAAGACAGGGATTTTCTTCATTGTGAGCATTTTTTCCCTCCTCAAACAGATGCTAAGGCAGATGGTAGTGAATTAACAGCAAATGGGAGAAGAAGGAATGAGAGAACACATTACTGGTCCAGAGAGGGTGGACATTAAAAAATAAAGATTAAGGAGGGGGGTGGGGGGGAGTTAAAACGCTAGCTCATCTGCGGGGACAAAATGGAGGGGTGGAGGATCCCAACACAGAGTTACAACTCACAATAATAATCAAAGGCGTGAAATTACAAGTGTAAAATTTGTGGGGCCCAAGGGTGTGACGTGCATTGGCTCTCAGCACATGCTATGCTCAAATTACCAATGCACTGTTATGTCCGGCCATCATTAATAATCAAGAGAGCAGAACAGATACAGACAAAGTACTCATCTAGTAATAACTGAGGCCACTTAACATACTTAGCTACTAAAATGGCATTATTATGAAAGTCTTAGTTACAGGTGGAGTAGACACCTATGGATGAATATTAGAAACAAAATTGAGTGACTTTAATTTCTTTCTAACAAGAGTCTGAGACTGGGGAGTTGACAGCACATATAAGTCACCTGACCCGGCATTGTGCTAAAACATGTCAAGTCTCATTTCAAAGATTAAACACATCCCTCTTTATTTTATTTGGGTTTAATTAAAAAAAATCTGAAAATGACGTAGTTTCGCTGAACCATATGTGCTGTAATGTCATAATACTTTGCAATGGTTCTGGACATTCATATCATTTCTGGACACTCATTACTCTGGACACTCAATCAATAGTGGAATGCTGCTTTTTTGTGGCTGATCTGGATATGCCTTGCCTCCATATGACATTTCCAAAATATCTTTGGCAGCATTCAAGTCTTGACTCAGATACTGGGACAAACCACACCCAACAGTGACTGCAAGCCTTGGAATAATGTAATTATGACGTACCCTACTTTAAGATACTTACTTCACCATAACTGTATGGTATATTCTGTGCACAAATACCTTTCATGCTGTACAAAACCACATAGGTAATCTAATTCTTAAAACTCCCTACCAGAATCAACATTGCTTAGAGATGAAGACCCCTATAGCAAATTTAGAGACAGAGACTTTAATTTGCTCAGAAATTACTTTTTCCCAAATGTAAAAAAAAAAAAAAAAAAAAAAAAAAAAAAAAAAACTTTTTTTTTACATAGTCCTATCAAGTTTTCTATTGCCTTAAGCACACTTTGCCAGCTGTAAACAATATGTACAGTTTACAGATTCCACTATTCTCATGACGACACAATATAACCTACAAAGAGGTATAAACTTGAAACATGACATTGCTACTGTATGTTACAACATTTTTATTCACCGTAGATTTCTGCATAAGTTTAGCCTGTACATTTATTCAGGGCAGTGCTTGTGTATTATGTATCATATAATATATTGTCTTCATCATTTAATTTTAGAAATTATATTAAACAGTTTTACGTTAAATACAGAAGCCTAAAAATGAAAAAGTTCCTGCATCCCTTGGATTACCGAGCCCTACATTAATATTAAACATGACATAATATTGTGGGGGTATGGGATAAAACAGCAAGTGTGGAGAGTTTACCATAGTTGCTCTCCCCACTCATCTTGAACTTGACAGCCCTGCATTCTTTGTTTTCCAGCTGCACCATCCTGTGCTTTATTACTCTTAAAGAGCACTGAAAGACACAACAAAAATGAGCCCTGGCAGTTTCACCTGACAATGTGCTAAATGCACATAATCAAATTGCTCCAAATTGGATCTTTGGCAGGAGTCTGAGTTCTGACAGATATAACATGTATTAAGTAACATTATTATTTGTGATGCTCCTATCAGATAGAGGCCTTCCCAGCACTTGAGAAAAAAGTCACATATCAACCACTGCTGTACTTCCCTGAAATGAAAAGGCATTTATCCTCCAAACTGTCTGAAGTTTAGATTCTTTTTTTTTTTTAATTCTGAAATTAACACTTTAATTAGAGTTATAAATTCTAATTAGGGGGAGATGACAAAAGTTCAGAAACAATAAGGTTCAGACCCAAAACAGAAGATTTTAAGGATATGTTTTTAAAAGAGTAAAAAAAAAAATGAAAATACAAGCAAAAAAAAACACTTGCTGAAATAAAACTCACAAAATTGTAGTTGTGTTCAGTGGGAGAAAGTCTCCAGAAACCTGAAAGAGACTTGGACAAACACTTTTCAAATTTCATCTTGTCAGTAAAAAAGAAAAATGTGGAAGACTTTGAACAATGTCTTTATTTAGAATGTATTATTTATTTTCCGTTCTGCTGTAGCAAGAGACATAATGGCAGCGGTTTGTTTTAAACATTATTCACTTTTGCATGTTTTAAGAAACGTAGAATATATAAAATAACATATGGGTCAGAATATATTATTATCACACATGCATTACTGCTCAAAACCAACTCAAGACATATTATTGTGTGATAATATATTGTAACCCCTGCATGATTCTATATAGATAGTTCGATAGATAGATAGTTCGATAGATAGATAGATAGATAGATAGATAGATAGATAGATAGATAGATAGATAGATAGATAGATAGATAGCACAGGGAATTAAAAATCAGCAAACAGCTATATTGAGGATAAGCAGGATCAAACAGGTTACTCATCAGTCACTAGTAATACTTAATGAAGAATAAAAGTAATTAATAAACTGAAAACTCGCTATGTTAATAATTAGTTACAACCTCTTGGTGTCCGACTTCTTCAGATAACATAGTAGAAATAGCTAGGTAGAGTAATGTTGTTTAATTTTGAAAGTTGCAAAAAAAAAAAAAAAAAAGTACAGTATGACAAAAGCTAAAAAAAAAAAAATGTTCAAATGTTATATTGTTATCAAACTAGATGGCTGCATAATTAACTATGGCAGAGGCCTTGAACTCGGGATATAATATTGGGAATGTTCTGTGCCCTTTTTAATTTGACTATTATTGAAATATCACAAGGCTCGTCAGGGACCTGCTGATTAAGTTCACATTATCAGAAACGTGTTATCTGAACAAAAATAGGTTCCATTGTGCCAATAATTTCCTTGGGATTTATGCCAGTAGCACACTTTTGCCCTGGGTATTACAGTTATGTTATTTCCAAGGCCTGAATTACTGCATTCTTCTTTTTTAATCACTTGCCTAGATCATTTCCGCTTAGAACACTGCCATCACTGCAAGATTGTTTCAGACAATAGCGGGAAGAGAGATGTTCAATGAAGGTCATTATGAAGTAATCACTGGTTATAATGGCTGGAGAAATATCATAACCCGCCATTTAGATGATTCCTATTTCTGATTCATTTACAAAGGGGAGACCACCAAACTTGAGTTAAGATAATGTAACATTAAGAGAAGAAATGCTACCCACCTATTACATTCATTTCAGATAAGGTGCCAGACAAAAATACAGTTTGTCTTTAGACATGAAAACAGCAACAGAAATGCTACAATTCCGGTCAGGGCAAAACGGAAATTGTTGTTTTTACATTTCTGTATCATTTTTGCCCATAAGGAATATGGATATCAAATGAAATATTCAGCCCCATTGTCTGATTTATTTCTTTTATTATCTGCAACTATCACCCCTACAGTTTAAAGGATAGCTTGCTTCATTCCTGGTCCACTCGCTGGGGCCTGACAGCCTATCAAGTATATGCGCATAAACAGGTCAGGATTGTCTGAGCGTTTCAATATGTTATACTTTAAGGTTTTGAGCATGCAGAATTTCTAAGTAGAAATTGAAAAAAGATCTAAAAAAAAAAAAAAAAAAAAATCCTTGAGGGGCCCGTGCCTCTGAAATGATAAATTTGCACGCTGTACGTTTTGAAATGGAGGAACAAAATGTTATTAATTTCAAACCAACAGGAGACCTGCACATAACAATCTCTCAGACTGTAACTAATATTATTATGCTGGAGACCCCAGTTGACGGCATTTTTTGTTGTTTTTGTTTTACTTGGAGGTTATGCTGTTTGTGGGTCTTGCTGCTCGCAGCCTTGCCAGTGGTATTAGCAAGCCTGCAGAGAGAGACCCAGCTTTCAGTGTTCATAACAATGAGAGCAATCAGCTATTAGTAATTGACCATTAATGAACAGCAAAAGGCTGATCGCAAGGGGACCCCCGGAGTCCCACACAGGGATTTCAGTAACAGTATTGTTCAGCTTTGAGGTGATTATAACAACAAAAAAAATGAGTATACAGTCTGAGGAAAATTTGTTTGCAATGCGTTTGCCTGAATGCACTGCATCTCTCTGTGGAACCAAATTATATACTGTTTGAAACACCATGGGAAGAAAGAAGACGTGCTTCCAGTATCATGTATGCCTGGCAGATTAATGTCCAAACCTGTAAAAACCTACGGGGGGGGGGGGTTGGAGAATTGTGCTGGGGTCATCTTTGGGGGAAAAGATCTTCAGCTTTCAAACCTTTGTGGCTATTATTTCGGTGTGAAGATTATATGGAATTTCTCAGCTTTCCCTTCTGGTGTCACTGTGGAGCAAAGGAAGAATGTCACACATTAGGGCAAGCCTGCAGGGTGAGGAAAACATCTTAATAAAGGGGCTGGAGACAGTGTTGATCATCATTTGTTTTCCGATCAACCCTAGCCTTTATGAAGTGTTCTCTTGTGTCAGGTTCAACAATCTGCAACAGTCCCACCCTGAATTGTTTGATTGCAAACAAAGGTAAAATGTTGGAGGTTCGACAGTGATGTATGTTATGGGAAAACTGAAGTTATTGATTCATTCATTCAGTCATTCATTTTAACAGCAAAAGAGAAAACAACTTAGCCTACAGTTACCCAAGGTCTTAAAATATTATCTGAAGCTGAATTCTTGGCTATATAACATATCATAATCATTGGGTTCACCCTATTCTGTGCATGCACACACACATACACACACATACACACACACACACACACACACATATATATATATATATGGCATTAACTCAAACATTAGTGTAAATTGAACGCAAACGCATATTAGTTTTCTCGTTCCTTACAGAATCAAAAATTACAGTTCTGTCTGTAACCTTAAACAGGACCAATGTATTAAAGTTCTACTATTAGATAAAAAAAAAAAAAGTCAGTGATTTGTAAATTACTTTATAAATTGAACTAATAACATTGCTTAAGATCACAAGGAACTAGAAGTAAGCTTAAAATAATTAAAATAAGATGTGATGGTGAAATGTTAGTGAGGAGCCAGTATTCTTAATACTATGAGTGTTTGTTTTGTTATTAATATTATAAACTCAAGAAAAAAAAAGAGAGAAGTTAAAGAGAAGTTCATTCATTTGAAGAGAAT
Organism: Polyodon spathula; assembly: GCF_017654505.1. Lineage (NCBI taxonomy): Eukaryota > Metazoa > Chordata > Actinopteri > Acipenseriformes > Polyodontidae > Polyodon > Polyodon spathula. The sequence continues at coordinate 11,833,500 of NC_054546.1, read as the reverse complement.
AATAGTCCATCCTTAGGGGAAACTTGACCTATAACCTTCATCCATGTGTTATCAGTACCTCAATGTCCACTAAACTGACAGCTGCACTGGTCTACCTCTATTCTAAATGACATCAAGCATTTAAAATCACAGCAACCCCAACCACCAGTGCTGGGCTGTTAGTAAATAGATGGGGGAGGTCCAAGTTTTCCAAAAAAGTAAGATATGAAACCTTGACCTTCCAGCCCAGGGCAAGTGACCACCAATTGCCCAAACAAATAGACTAGCCTAGCTTTTCATAATCCCAAAGCAGTCTTCAAAAAAAAACAAAAAAACATTGTAACGTTAGGGAAAAAAATGTGACCCTTGAACTTGGCAACTCTGCCCATGCACAGATGTCCTAAAGCTCCACCCTACTCCCTCTCTGTCACTCCTGTTCAACACACAAGGGCTAAAGACAGTTATTCCACCTTGAATCGATCTACAAATCGTCCCAGGAGAGCTCAAGTACCTCTACTGAGACCTCATACAGTGCAGAATTTCAGATTCTAAGAGAGAGAGCAGAATGACAGGAGGAGAATATTAAGCAACCCTCACTTTAAATCAAGATAAAAGACTGAAATGGAAAATAATAGGCCGCACAAACCCCTGGACATCTCAGACCCCTAATGGAAACACATGGCTGAAGGCTGAGGTGTTGTCAGCAGCCCGCGCTGTGACATTCCTTTTTGATAATCTGGCCTGCCATAAAATTAGAATAGCAAATACCTCCTGACAAAGATGCATGTTCCTCCTCTATTGTGCCATCATAAAAAACTCCACTGGTAACTCTGAACGCTGCAAACTTCAATTTAAATTTACAGTGCTGCGAAAGGAGAAGTGATATGCACTCAAAAATTTTAATAACCTATTAAGTTACGACTTCAATTTCATTTTATGAATATTTTCCTTGGGGAGCACAGCTATCACCAGAGAAAGATAGAAATTTAAAAAAGATAAATAGTGCCATTAATCTACAACATTTCTCTTCCATTATCCTTGAAAATGAGGAGTTATTTTTGTTCAGATCCTCATGTAATTAGCTTCTTACACTTGATTCACTAGCCAGAAAATGACCATGTTCAGAAAATTAAAAAATTGTCATTAAGTGGAATTTAACATAATATCATTTATCTTTATATATTCCCCAGCTGACAAGCGGGGGCCTTGGAAGTTGATCAGGATTTTGTGTCAAAAGTGTATGTGTAACAACTGAACAGTATAAAATAGAGACGGAATGAACAGTGGATTGTTTTGAAGGCTGACCATTAGCAGATAAGTGTTCCCAACATATTTAATACTAATGATTTTTATTGAAGTACCAGTATATAGAAAGAAGAAAAAAAACACTTGAAAGACTGCAACACTATATTCTTCCTTATATTCTCCTCTTATATATAGTTGATCCACTAAACCTCAACATCTTCCAACTGTTACTGCTATGGGGCTTACTTTTATGGCCTAAAAATGCCAGCACATGGTAATGAATATTAACCTTCAATAATAATTGAAAATTTGGCTAAATTAACAAACTAGATTATTCCTTAAAGCTGTATTTTGTATTGCATTCCCAAAAGGAGATGCATAGGAAAAAATCTAACAAAAACTAAGTATCATTTAAAAACACTACAGTACATGGGTAGATTTTTCAAAAGGTCGTAAATGATAACTCCAGTTTTAATCAACAAATCGATATGTAGCATTGATTTTGGCAATTCGGTGCCTATTTCGTTATTAAATTAGCATGAAATGTGAGTTCCGAAATAATATCTTAATGAGCCATGATTCCTGTGACTATTTCTTTTGTTTGCATGGGAATTTAAAATGAAATCCGTTAATTATCACAATTTATCAGGAGTTAATTTTCACTTGGAAAAGGAGGGTTTTAATTAATGCAACAGAATATAACTTTCCTTGAAACAGACCGCAGCTGTGACGCCGACATTATAGATCGTGTACAGGACCAGGGTTAATTTCTTATAGACAACCTAGATAAAAAATGCAATATTTGTAGTTATGAAAATATTTAAGCCTTTTCTATATGTGATTATGAATGATGTATTCACTTGTTTTAATCGTATGTAACCTTACAGAATGTTTGTTCTATTGCTACAATGATATACCGTTATTTGCACCTAGGGTTTTGTTACAGACATGATCAATGCAACTGTAGCCTATTTGAACTCTGGATACGTACATTATATGAAAACTGACCTGTATGGTGATTTTTTTTTAATTATACAAATAAAAACCTAAGAGTAAATAATTAAATCTTGGTATAGAAAACCGCAAAACTACATATTAAAATGAAGTTTCCTTAAAGGCAACAGATCACTGACATGGATTTTGCCTAAATGTATTTGCAATGTTGTTGACTCCCCCCACACTTTATGTACAGTGTACACTTTCACACGTTTGTATGCATATAAAATGTTCTTATAATAATGTAAGTGTTAGGTGGCGATCAAAGAGTAACTTACCAGAGGAAATGCAGTCAACATGATTAGAGAGCAATTCACCAAACAATTATAAACCAATTGTGTATTGGGTTAGGGAGTTCCATTGTAATTTTAAAAGTGTAATATATATATATATATATATATATATATATATATATAGATATATATATATATATATATATATATATATATATATATATATATATTGTTGTTACATACATGGTATGCATGTATAATAACTAACAACTACAAACACAAATGGCCCTTCAAATGTATTTATTTGTAGCCTAAAATCGTACTAAAATACATACAAAAGTAGCTGTCAACATAAGAAAAAAAATTCCAAATGCCCCATCCAAAAAAAGGTTTTTTTTCTTTTTAACCAAAAAGAGATTGCAAAATGCCCATTAAAAGAGTTATTATAGTAAACTGGGTCAAAATAGTTTTTTTTTTTTTTTCATTTGTATCGTCCGATTTTTATCCACAAGCCAGATAATAGTAAATCATAATTTTATATGTGAAGTGTTCTAAATAAATGTACATTCTGGATGGCATAATGCACAATTTTAAATGAAGTTCACGAATTATACACAAAATAGATATTTTTTAATTCCATTTGGCTTACTCTCATTGGTGGGGGGGAGCCGTCTCCCTTTACGCTAGTAGTTTCCATAACAGTGAATTCTGCTACCATTCATTTCTCTTGAGCTCTGTAACATGTATTTTGATTAACGAGTTCCCCTTATCTAGTCGTTGAGACAGGAAGTCATGTACGTGAACTGCGACAATTAAGCTTTTTAATGAGAAATGTATTCATTAATGACCTCACCGACTCAATTTCAAAGCATTACAGGATTGATTTTATTAACAAATTTCATTTGAAAATCACTTGCTATGAAATCTGTTACTATTCCGAGAGTAGGATTCAATAACACTGGTTTTTGAAAGTCCCCCTGTGGCAAAGTGGTTAACAGTGTGCAGGTGCAGGTGATCAATAATCAGACAAACAATGACAATCCAGTTGCAATGAAGGTTTAATTGTATAATCCAATGCCTGATAGCTAACAGCAGTAAACAATAACAATGTTAATGAACCAATACAGCAGCGTGGATTGCTTATTTCTAATCCTCTTGTTTACCCCGAAATAATAACAGTCACGTTTCAGTTCAACCACAAGCAACACATAACAAATACAAACACCAGTCCAGAGTGCGTGCTCTAGTGCTTGTAGTGAATACAGTTCTTTCGTGATAATAAAGTGCAGTGATGTTGAGCTGAGTTTAGTGCTGGCCTTTGGTGACAGCTCCAGATCGTGTCTGCCGTCCAGATTATAATACAACAGTACATTAATAACAGCAAACAAAACAAACAAAACAGTCACGCATAACAACACAGGTTCTCCTTTTGGTTGTTTAATTTAACCATTCACAAAGGAACAGATCACCTCACTACGTCCCCTTAATATGCTGTCATCCATCACCCCTTGGTTAAAGAGCTCACCCGCTCCTATAATCCACGGATGCCACACCGTTAACCTTCTGGGTCAGTGATTTAGTGTACCGTAGCTCAGTCCCCTTTCTAGATGGCTGACTTCCGCCTAACCCAGGGAATGAACTGTCGGGGCACTTAGTCCACAGGACTTTGTTCCCTTTACTCAGCACCTTCACAGGTCACACACCCCCATATAATAAATAATACATTTTATTTATGAAGTGCCTTTCCATATGTATTGCAATATACCGTTGAAAAGTAAAACATTTTTTATGTTTATGTGGGTAGAGACCTACAAATTTGTGTTTTTATTTTGTTCATAAAACACCCCCTATGATACAACTTTATTTGAATGTTAACATTGTACAATTGTAACATTATACATATTCTATATATATATATATCTATATATTATATATATATTGTGTTTTAACACAATAAAGTGTGTTTAGGAGGTAAGAAATTCCTCCATTCTTTAATTAATTCCTATTTTTAAACAACATGTTAATGTTGCAAAAATGTGTAGCAAACACATCGAGAGTGTGTAACTTACATATTTAATCACCAAAACCAAAATGGTTTGGTTTTAGTTTTGTAAAAATAACAGGTGTTAATTAAAGACCTGAGTAAGTAAATGCTTTAAAAATATGGCCCAAAGTCCTTAAACTAAGTAATAAATAATAATAATAATAATAATAATAATAATAATAATAATAATAATAATAATAATAATAATAATAAACAAATCTAGCCTCTACATACCAAAATATAAATAGCACACATTTAAAAGGTAATTACAGACCAAAAAAAAAAAAAACATTAAGATGACTTGGAGGTATTGAGGTAATGAAGAAAACCTACAGGGTGGCTGCCAGACATTTTTGATAGGAGGTGAGGGTCACCATCAAAATTCACCAAGGGGGTATTTGGTACAATTTGTCAAGTTTGTGCAACAAAGTGTCTCAGAGATATAAGCAATTAATTTTGAGGAAGGGGTAGACACAGAAATATGAGCAATTTATATTCTATTGAGGGTATCTAATGAGATGATTACAGGGGGGAACATAATGATAGATATTGTCAAATTACAGGCCAAAATTAGACATCACACAGACATTCTGGACAATGTCCTAGTGTGACGGGGAACTGCCCCGTCTATATGAATTTGTTTGGAACTGGTAAGGAGGGGGTTAAATTCCTCCCTGCCAGGAAAACATGTGAGAATGTGGCTGGAGCTCTAATTGAATGATTAGTAATTATTGATTAATTGGGCTCCAGCCACAGGGGATAAAAGCCAGGGGAGAGGGCCTGGCTGGAGGTGTTTTTTTTTTGTTTGGGAGTTTGCTTTGTGTTGGAGAGTTTTGTGTTTTAGAAGAAAAGAGTGTCTTGTTTAAAAAAAGGCTTGGAACCCGACCATTTACTTTGTAAGTTCATTTATTTCTGTTTGACTCTCTTTTCTGTTGGCCCTTGTGCCTATTTATTTGATTATTTTGTTTAAATAAAGAACTTTATTTTTGACTATACATTGTCTCTGAGCCTCAGCCCTCTGTCATCCTGCAACACCTAGACAGACCACCATTGAGCACACCCAGGATTATTTTATTACTAACCACCATCAAGAAGGAATTTACAGAAGCTTGGCCACTTACTCTATCACAGACCAGAGCTACTGTAATAAGCTTCCGCTGGTCCTTTTCAAAGCCTGTTCCTTTCCATTTGTAACTGAGGTTGAGGCCCAGCCACCAATGGGGCTTGGTCTTCAATCCTTCCTGCAAGCAAAGCCAAAAACAACCCCGGAACAATGCAAACCATAAGACTCTTTTAACAAGCATCTTTTAACTGCAACACTATTTTTTAAATATTAGATTTTATGAAGAAGAAAAAGTGTTACTTATGATTTATTTAAAAAAAAAATGTTGTGTGAACTATAAACATATAGGTATTTGTGATTCTAAATCGAAGCCTTATGTTAGCCAATCTGTACAATTAGCTACTGGAGTTACCACAACAAAGATAACACAGTTATAAGCTTTAACTTATAATAAAAAAAAAATGGAAATAAAATACAATTTGCTACCATTTTGTTGTTAGTGAGGAGAAAAAAAACATGATTTGCAACTCTGCTCTCATTAGAGTATAACTACATTCTTGTTTAATTATCATACTTCTGTGACTAAGAAAATATCAAGTTAAAAACCTCCTTATTGCACATCATTCGTACAGCTATCCCTCCAATAGGTGGAGTACAGGGTAATGAGCACCGTTTCAGTTACATAAAAATTTGCAATAAAGAAAAAAGCTTATGACGTTATGTAAACAAATGCACAGTACTTCTCCTAATGAGACTGGTTTCATGAGAAGGGAGCTCATTTTGATGAAAAGCATCCACACAGGTTTTAGGAACAACGGAAAAATGTTGCTGCTGACTTTTCAATGGAGCTGTCCATGTTTCTTTCTAACTGAAACATCATTTTGTGTGCAACGTGAGAGCCCAGGGGTGTGTTCAATAAGCAGTTAGCAGTTATAGAACGGTCTGTTAGAAGCAAGCAGATTCAAAATGGCAGGCAAGATATCGCAATTTGTGTTATTTTTTTTTTTTTAAATGTAATTACTACTACTGCATTCTTGTAGTTACTGCCTCTTTTTTTTTCTTTTTTTTGATGTCAATCGTGTCAGAATTGTCAAATTATAAAACCCATGTTTCTTTTCTAATAATATTAGTTATAATATATGTTTTCTAGTAACTTATATAACATTCACTTAAAATAAAAATACCATAACCAGTTTTAAAAAGTTTAAATGACAAATAAATAAATAAATAAATACCACACATGTGTTGTTCAAACAAGTCCATATTTGGAAAAATCAATTTGCAGTCACCAGACTGATAAAACAGGTCGGCCATTTTTAACTTCCGGCGAGGCAGCTCAGAGCATGACTCGCTACCATTAAGAAGCGCTCACGACATGAGCATCGTTCAATATGAAAAGCCACTGCTTATTGAACAAACTCCTGCTGCCCAACATAATGGGAATCTGCAGCACAACAGTCAGAACATACGGAAAACTATAACAAGTTAAGGCAAGCACACATTTCAAATCCAATTATTTTATTTGCTGTGGTAAACTCATATGTTGTACATTGATAATTAATCTTATAAAGCCCCAAATGAAATTTCCCCTTGGGTAAATACATTTACTGAGTCTACTAAAGAAAAAGAAAGTATTATGGTCCAAAATAAATCAAGAAAAAAATGTATTGGGTCCAACAATATGCACAGTACTTCTTTAAAAATACATATTAATAAAGTGAAAATTAACGTCCATGTAATGCTTTCTAATAAGGTAAACACTTCAAGCACTTCAATGGGTTCATTTTATGGCCTTTAATTATTTTATCACAATATGACTCATGTTGGCCTCACTTGGTAGATAAAATAACACCAGAAATACTTCCATTGTTCTATTCAGTTTTATGATCACAGTAACATTTGTGGTGCAGTGAGACCTCCACCCAGATTAAGCATATATGGGTTTTGTATTATAAAGCCTTCACGCTGAGTGTTTTATACAGGCCCTCGTCACGTATGCCTGATTCCCTGAAAATTGCATGAAGCTTTTCAAACACTACCACATTACTAGTAGATTTAAAACGAATAAACTCATTTCATAATAATATGTGTGGTCTGGCTGGTAATAAATCATTATGGGAGCCCTTGTTTTCCTGACGTAGGACTGAGGCACTGACCCCAATCAGTACATGCAGCAAATATTTAGAATTACAGTGAGAAGCTGATTAATTTCAGAGGGTTCTTACCACAATAAAAAAAAAAAAGAATAGAACATGTTACAGACAACCTTGCACCACATAAATATGGGCGCGTAAATAAATTAGCGTTTTCTATTTTAAGAATGTCAGCGGGAAAACTTGTATTATGTGAAACTTATGCGAGGCCTTCTTCCAACACACCCAACACAGACATAATAGTAGTATTATAAAGAAGAAGAAAAAAAATCATAAGAGAGTTTATGAATGTATATTTTATTTGGAATAGACAGCCAGATAAGCTATATTTGAGAGATGCCTTGTAATATCATTGGTACTAAAATATGAAAAGTGTATCGCTGTGGTAATAGTACCGCTCGACCCATTACTCATACTACTGTGACTGCTCTTGTGCTAACTTTGACCCTACTACTACAAATACTAACATCAGACAATGGTCTGTTGATGGGTGTGTTAAGGATCAAACAACGGTATTCTAAAAATTGGTTTTGCCCCCCAGATGATTTACATGACATTATGTCTTCCACTTTTTTACCCCCTACCACCACACATAATATAATGACATATAAGATTGTCTAAGTTTCCTTCCCAAATGAATAAAATAAGTTTTTCGAACATCATTCTTTTTTAATCTGACCCGGATATGGATAGAAGTCAGGCCATGGCGCTCAGAGTCTCAAGGCGTCAATTGCATTAATTTATTTTGATTAATAGTCTATCATTGCCCAGTGATTACATTGACAACACAGAATGGCATTGTATTTTATTGTTTCTATAATATGGTATTATTGATATCATGATGTTTGCCACAGCAGGTGGAGGATAATGATATTTAAATTAAGGTGGTAAACTTATTTGGAAAGAAATGATTAGGCAATGTTAAACATAAAAATCAATGGATTTCATTTTCTAACAGATTTTCACCGTATGCAGATGTTGATATTAGTTCAGCAAATGAAAGGTTCTTTTCCTGCATGAAAAGGGTAAAAAAAAAAAAAAACGGTGTACAGCTACTGGGGTTGAGAGACTGAGCGATCTTTTAGTTATTGCGAGGTAACCCGACAAGCAAAAACACTAGACTGTGTGATAAAAGTTTGGTGAAGATTGGTGCAAAATCTTCTATGATATTCACGATATAAAGAGTAACAGACAGATGGACGCAATCATCACATAAGGATCCCACATTTATGAATGAGAAGAATGATACAAATGCATGTTTTACTGTAGATAAATTGCTGCTTGGTTAAACATCACGGGCAGTATTATTAAAAATCCCAGCCAATCTCTCCCAAAATGACTTAGCAACATAGAAAAAGTGTATTGGTACAAAATAAAATCTGTACTTTATTTTGAAATTCACATGGTATTCAAAGCAGGGGACTTTTTATTATATTTATCACATCAGTGATTTGCTATATTAGAGTGATTTTAGATTAAAACATCTGCACTGTTGTAAGTTGTTTAAGCTTATATCTCCTAAATCCATCCCTATTTTAAACTTGTGATAGATTCTGGGGCCTACCTTTGCATGAGAATGCAATTTAAGATCCAAGGGAGCAAAGTTTGTATGAATGATGGGAAAGTGGAGTTAATAATCTGAATATCATTTATGAGAAGCAGCTTGTGGCTTATGTCTGGGAAGAGATATCTGAATGCATTATACACTAAGCCATGCTATGATCAGGCACTGCACTTTTAAAAAATATGAGCTATACTGTATACTTGGCTCATTTTTTTTGATTGAAGTATTTCAATGTCACAACCATAGAAATATTCTAAATGCACCAACGGGATGCCTTTATAATACAAATGTATTATACAAGCCTGTAGAACCTCACAGAAAAACCAATACTGCAATAGTTTACCATTGTGATTATCAAATTACAAAAATAGTATCACGGTGATACCACCAGTGAGTCATAATACTGCAACTACTCTTGTGCTACCATTACCCATGAGTGCAGAACTATTAAAAAAAATGATAAGGGTTTACATGGGAATAGTCTGAATTTATACTAATATCAGTATGTTGTAGTTATACTGTATAGTATACAGTCATATGCGTAAGCCTCTAAAATACTTTACAAGTCAGCAATCCAGTGTAACTATTTTTCTCTTGTCAGTGCTTTGTAAGCAGTTATAGGGTTCTTGGCTGGCCCAAGGGGACAAAAACAATTAAGTGTGCAAAGGTTTTACATTAGCATAACAGAGCACACAAAAGCCCTGAATCCTGCCTTGATACAGTTTCCAAACAGTATTTTTCTCTCTCTCTCCAATCACACATTTTCCTTGTATATCCAGACTGCAAGCTGGCTTTGACTGGTATGGGTAATGTCATTTTGAAGAAAGGACATTGATTATTTCTGAATAATAAATCCAGTAACTATTCAGCTCTACCTGGGGACAAAACCACCACACTCTCCAATAAACATGGGGTTCAGGCTAAGAATATTTTGTCAGGCTTAGCTTCTTTGTATAATATATGGAAAAGGTCATTTTCAGAGGGCATGGTATTTTGTTTTTTAACCATAGCAGTAATAGTAGTACAAGCTGGCAAAATACTCTGCTGTGTCATGGATGAGTTCCCTGTCCCATGAAAACAGAAACAACTGAAGCAACCTTTGGCAAAAGCAACCAAGATGCAGTCGTTGTGTACTGTCTGGCTGTGGCTTCACGTACCTTATGTTGAGGGTTCAATATAGCATATTTAGGAGGCTATGTTGTCCAGTGGTTGAAGAAACAAGCTTGTAACCAGAATATTTCCGGTTCAAATCCCAGCTCAGCCACTGACTCATTGTGTGACCCTGAGCAAGTCACGTTGTTGTAAGTGACTCTGCAGCTAACGTTGTTGTAAGTGACTCTGCAGCTGATGCATAGTTCACACACCCAAGTCTTATATCCTGTAAAGTGCTTTGTGATGGTGGTCCACTATGAAAGGTGCTATATAAAGGTTATTATTATATTTGAATGTCATATGAGGATTTATCCTTTTGGTACTACAGAACAACAGACAGTGAATAGTTTTTGTTTTGTATATAGATCAAAAGTAATAATACATTATTTCCAGGAATAACCCACTTGGTAGGCCTTTAAACTGTTTGGAAATTAAATGACTTAAATTTGCAAATCAATTCAAATCTTTCCTTGCAGGTTTTTTTTTTTTTTTTTGCGTTTTGTATAAGACGCTTCTGACACTGAACCCAAGTTCTTTGTAACCATGAAAAATGTCTAATCATGTGACTTAGATAGATACAATGATTGTTAACTTCCTTATTAAAAATATAGTTTTGCATAGAATCTGGTTCTTTGTTAACCAAGAACGTGAGACAAAAATGGCTGCAAGGCTCTATGTATACATACGCTGCCTGTTAAAGTGTGGAATTGCTTATAACACAGTAAGGTCGTGGCTCCCATTTCCCCATAACTCAATCTGACTCACAAATGTTAGGTGAGCATTCCAGATATACATTACAAAGCATGTCAGACAGCAAAAAATGAAAATCTTTATATTAAAATGAAACTTGATGTGGTGGGCAGTGCAAGAAAAGGTGAAACTCAAGTGGCAGTTTCTATTATACTGTATATATTTTAACAAGCCAGGATTTATACTATTGCAAGACTGTGTGTGTGTGTGTGTGTGTGTGTGTGTGTGTGTATGCATTTGTTAGCAGGGAAGCGATAAGCTTGCCTCATCCAGGATTGGTGGGTGACGCACAGGTAAGTGGAGACATGAAAGCATATAGGGAGGTATCCACATCAGTGAGGGCAGAGCCGAGTGAGACAAGCTGTTATGAAAGTGCACGTCTGTTTGTTGTTTTTGGTGTGGCCCAGGCTGACACCAGGAATAATCGTTCCAATAAACCATGGATTCGAGTACCTGCAAATTGTGTGTGTCTCCTTCCTTCATTTTACACCATAAATGACAATATTAATTTGGCTTGTGGGCATTGTAAATTATTTCAGGAACAAAAATGTCAATATTTGTTATAAGGCAAAACACAAATAATGCGGTCTCCTAATTATGCACCCCGACAACCACATTATAACGGGGTAGCACTGATGTTTTATGAACATACCAATATCCCAGCTTGTCACATTTGTTTCACTGATCTCTTAATGTTCAAATCCTGTTGTAGCCTTTGGAGGCATTGATGAAGAGTACCACTAGAGGCATCAGATTTTTTCCCTTGTGAGGTAGGATTAGACACAGCAGGTTAGCACCATAGGCAGGGTTTAGTTTGCAAGGTACTTTACATTCTGAATGTTTGAATGTTTTAATGAGTGACCATTAAGGAAAAGGCATTTCTGAAATGTTTTTTCCAATATATTCCTATAATTTATAATCCATGTTTCACTATGTTTTTTTTTCATGGTTAAACCATGAATAATTAGCATGATCAATCCAGATTTCTCATGGTTTCAGATTAGAATATGGCACCACAGCCAAACCATGTTCAACTCATACAATAACAAGCTTTCCTTAGTGTCGCTTTAGTAACTATGGAACTATCACAGTTAACAGTGGTAAGTTGGTAAACCATATGTCAGGGTAGCTAGCAATGGCAGAGAATGTATAATTTCCCTACTAAAAATTATAGCAATTGCTGATGAGCTGGTGACCAGCTAAGATTTGGGAATTGGAGCAAATGCTTATTGGCCTCTTTCAGGGTACTCAGCAGGCAGATACATTCACAAAAAAGATTTTCAGATAATTAAGCGGTGTAGATAGTAAAGACTTACATTAATAACATTACAGTAAAGGGATTTCCTGGACCATCATAACCAGCTCCTACTCCATAACCAGTTCTCCTGAACTAGCATAACCAGCCAAGGAAAAGAAACCCTTCATCTCTGATTAGCATGCATCAGGGCCTCTCATTTCTGTAATCTCCCTTAATTAAGGACAATAAAGAAGCATTTGTTTTTTCTTTGTGAGTTTGGATAGCTTGCATTTTAAACTGAATAAATTGGCCTTTTGATGATTGTTCAGTTTTGATGCACTGTCCACTTTTTTGTTGCAACCACATTATGAAGAAAGGCAGATTCCAGTAATTTGGCAGAACACTTTCAATAAGTCAACCCTTGTATTCAGCTATTTAAAAGGATGCACTGTCTTAAGTAATTGGTGTAAACACTACTGATTGGCTTCAAACTGGCTGTTTTAAGTACTGCTCCTGTGAGAACCAGTTCCACTAAAGCTGATCTAAACACTTTCTTGGTTACAAATTCCATCTGCCCATCTGTTAAAAAGTAACCTCAAGTGTGCAGGAACTTTCTTGGCTGGTTTAGCTATATATCTGAAGACTTGTCACAGTGCTTAACCAGTCTAGACAGACCAACCATCAGCAGCTCCCATGTATAGAAACCCTGCATTCAAGTCTATGAAACATGCTTCAACCGGGGAAAGAGTGTACAAGTGCTATAGGTAAACAAAGAAGAGAGTGGCTGGTGTCTCAGGCTAAGAAAGTGAAAAGTGCAATGTTTACAAAGTGAGGAGAAGTCTCTGAAGACGTCCTCAGAAGAGGCCACTTAAGCGTTAAACATTCAAAGTAAACCAGTCCTCAGTTTAAATAGAAGAAACTGAAGATCTAATCATTCGACTGAAGATTGTTTTGTTTGAGAAACTGGACAAAAACAAGAACATTTTTCCTTAGACAAATATTTCCATTTTAAAAGGGAAAAAAGCCTCTTTAGAAGCACTCAAAAACTTCACCACCCACCTTTTTTTCACCAACCCCCTCCACTAAACAACATCACACAGCTTTCATGCAACTCACATCGATTCAGTTCCCAAGGGCCCAAACCAATTTCTCTTGTTTTCAGTCAGTCTTTCTGCCTGAACCTGCACCAGCCATCAAGCCCATTAATCCATCCGCCGAAGATGACTATGACTGATTTGGCCGCCAAACAATCAATTTGTATCTCTTTTTTTTTTTTGCGGATGTACAAAATATCATGAAAAAGTGCCAGTGGTAATAGTTCCACAACAGTGAAATAATAGAGTAATAAGGCAATCAGCGTTTGACCTTGGACGACAGTTCAATTCATCTGCCCATCTATCTTAATTATTTCCTGAAATGGATACAAAAGAAAAACTGTACAATTCATTCATTCTGCCATGACAATTCCATTTTTTTTTATCACCAGTACCACTTTTTCGGGGTTTTTTTTGTTTATTTTTCTCCTGAGGCAGCAGTTCCTAACTAAGAATTTTAGAGGAATAAAAAAATATTTTAAAATACAGGTGGGAGAGAAGGTAGCATTAGCAATCATGTCAGTAAAATGCAATTACAAAATGATTATTTTAAAGTTTGTTCTGTTATAAAACGTAATTACTTTCTTCTAACTCTTTTGAGACCTGTTTGTTACATAAACGGCAGCCTAAAATATATTAAAAAAAAACAGATAAGGTACTTAATAGTACAGAATAAGATAATATAGTCAAATTACACATGTTCTACTTTTTGTTTCTGCAACATATTTAAAGACAATTTAAGCTAATTACTCAAATAACTGGAGGTGTCAGATCACCTTCCCAGTCCTTAATGTAGAATTTCAGAATCTTTCATTCTAATGATTTTAACATAATCTGCAAAACTATCCATGTAATTGTACTTGGCAGGCTCTGAGAGTTGAGAGAAGCAGGCAGACAAACAAACTAGCTTCCCAAACCCTGGCTGCACATAAGAATGCAAAATACCCCCTTTTTAATAGTTGGGAGCAGAAGGTAGGGAAGGATGTGTCTGGGAAAAGCTGCGGAAAAACATTTGTCGGAAGACAGTGACAAAAAGGGGGGCTTGCTCCACGCTATTCAAAGACAATTTGTAAGCACGGCTGTTGAAGCCAGGCCAAAGACTAGCGAACAGCTGGAGCCCACAGTGATTGATAAATGCGGCCTGGAGAACTTCATTTTGATGTGAATGAAGACAAAAGCGCGACAATGTTCAGTGAGTGTGTAATGTTACCGTCATTAAGTAGTAACACTGGACATGCCCCGGTCCTCAGATGGGGGACACTGAATGCCAAAAGGGGGGTCAGGACCTCTGCTAATTAACATTTTATAATAAAATGCTCTTTTGTAACAATTATATAATTGATTTACCTTTCAGTCAGATCATTAAAAGGGATCTTTCTCTAGGTCTGGTGCTATCTCTTCATATGCAAGAGCAATATTTATATTTTTCAAGAAGTTGAGATAAAATCCATGTCAGATAAATGTGAGCAGCTTGGTGTATAGATCATGTATTTTCCGGTGGAGTTATTATTTTGAGAATAACTTGAACAGTAAAAACATTTTTGATTATTTTATTGGAAAACCATGAATTCTACTGCATTGATTATCCAGCCCCCCCACACACACACACACAAAGAAAAAATAATTGAAAATAGAAACTATTTAGAGAGTGGGAGAAACAATAACCCTAAACCTAATTGTTATTAGTTTTGTTACAGTATATAGAAACCAAGTTAAATATCTGTTTCTGCATTTGTTATGACTTTTTCATGTACACATTATGCTTTAGAAATACAGATTTGAAACAGAAAAAAAACAACATCACCAGAATTACAGTGAAGCCGTTTCATTGACAGTAGTGCAAATACAATTGCAGGAAAGATACTTTTTTAGTGGTTTCTATTTAGTATAAAAAAACAATGACTTATAAAACTAGATGGATACGTTTTGTACAGGGAACAGAGTTGAGCATTATTAACTTATGTATCTGATATCATAATAGCATAACTGTATTGCATAAAGGATTTGCCAGTTATGCTTATTAAAAGTAATGTAATGAAGCTTCAAAACCATTTTTTGATTGAATATAAGAATTTCTCAGCAATGCTGTCACTGTGTATTGCTCTGATAAAATTGTGTAGTGAAACATTGTATTGAGCATCCATTCTATATCTTATCTTGGTTAAAAAGAGCATATACTGTTTATTTTGGTGGATTCAGCTTTTGCATCGCAAATTAACTGAGATATTGGATCTACATATTTAAACGGCTAGCCAAATTTTCACAACCTGGAGTTTAAAAGCAGTCAATTATGTTTTTTTTTTTGTTTTTTTTTTTTTTTTTTTTTTTTCTGGCTAATAGTACTTAAATGAGCAACTCATAGGATCACCAGGCACATGATTAATGGTACACAACCTGTTTTGCTTTGTGCCAATTATAGAAAACAATTATTCCACGCTCTGCCTATAGAACAACATTCATCTAGATATGTTTCAGTAATCACTTATTTCCATAAAGAAAAATTCACTACATAAATGGGGTATTGGAAGTTTAAAATCCTTCAAATATAAAATGAAATTGTAGCTAAAACCATGCACAGCTTGTCCAGAAACTGTTATCATAACAAGCGTTTTTGACGGCAAGTCCCAGATAGCTGCTGCTATTAAACACTCTGCAGATACATTAATCTACAGAAACATTTACAGTCAAACATTTCCTTTAATGCTTTTATATTATATTGTTTAATTCAAAGCCAAACATTAATAGTGTTTTAAAACACTTTGATTGTGATCATTTACAATATACAAATTTTAGTCATATTCAGTTTAGTTAATAGACTTCTCAGAAAAGGCTTAACTCAGTTCATTTTTTTGTAGATCATATATTTTGAATAGCCCTTGTTTCTGTTAAAATCCCGTCATGCCAGTTTTGCTGTACAACTATTAACAATAAATATGCTTAATGACAAAGTTATGGTTCTAGTATTACTAAATGACATAATTACATAAATTACTACACTGAACAAAAATATGAACACAACATGCAACAATTTCAAAGATTTTACTGAGTTACAGTTCATATAAGGAAATCTGTCAATTGAAATAAATTCATTAGGCCCTAATCTAAGGATTTCACATGACTGGGAATACAGACATGCATCTGTTGGTCAGAGATACCTTAAAAAAAAAGGTAGGGGCGTGGATCAGAAAACCAGTCAGTATCTGGTGTGACCACCATTTGCCTCATGAAGCGTTACACTTCTCCTTCGCATACTCATTCCACATGGCCTGTGGAATGTTGTCCCAATCCTCTTCAATGTCAGTGTGAAGTTGCTGGATATTGGCGGGAACTGGAACACGCTGTCATACATGTTGATCCAAAGCATCCCAAACATGCTCAATGGGTGACATGTCTGGTGAGTATGCAGGCCATGGAAGAACTGGGACATTTTCAACTTCCAGGAATTGTGTACAGATCCTTGTGACATGGGGCCGTGCATTATCATGCTGAAACATGAGGTGATGGCAGCTGATGAATGGCACGACAATGGGCCTCAGGATCACGTCACGGTATCTCTGTGCCTTCAAATTGCCATCGATAAAATGCAACTGTGTTCGTTGTCCGTAGCTTATGCCTGCCCAAACCGTAACCCCACCGCCACCATGGGACACTCTGTTCACAACATTGACATCAGCAAACCGCTCAGCCACACGATGCCATACACGCTGTCTGCCTTCTGCCCGGTACAGTTGAAATCAGGATTCATCCGTGAAGAGCACAATTCTCCAGCGTACCAGTGGCCATCGAAGGTGAGCATTTCCCCACATAAGTCGGTTACGACCCTGGTGAGGATGACGAGCACGCAGATGAGCTTCCTTGAGACGGTTTCTGACAGTTTGTGCAGAAATTCTTTGTTTGTGCAAACCCACGGTTTCATCAGCTATCTGGGTGGCTGGTCTCAGACGATCCCGCAGATGAAGAAGCCAGATGTGGAGGTCATGGGCTGGTGTAGTTACATGTGGTCTGCGGTTGTGAGGCCGGTTGGACGTACTGCCAAATTCTCTAAAACTAAGTTGGAGGCAGCTTATGGTAGAGAAATGAACATTCAATTCTCTGGCAAAAGCTCTGGTGGACATTCCTGCAGTCAGCATGACAATTACACGCTCCCTCAAAACTTGAGACATCTGTGGCATTGTGTTGTGTGACAAAACTGCACATTTTAGAGTGGCCTTTTATTGTCCCCAGCACAAGGTGCACCTGTTTAATGAGCATGCTGTTTAATCAGCTTCTTGATATGCCACACCTGTCAGGTGGATGGATTATCTTGACAAAGGAGAAATGCTCACTAACAGGAATGTAAACAAATTTGTGCACAAAATTTGAGAGAAATAAGCTTTTTGTGCGTATAGAAAATTTCTGGGGTCTTTTATTTCAGCTCATGAAACATGGGAACAACACTTTACATGTTGAGTTTATATTTTTGTTCAGTGTAGAATCTCTCAAATTAGGGACACAATGCTGTTGGGATACACTGCCACAGGGACCTTGTATTATTAGTAAAATGCTTGCCCTGTTACTGCTCTGCAGTAAATATCCTTATTTGAACCTCTCAGAAGTTAGTGACCCTAACAATGGGTAAAAATCCAAAAGTTAACTAATCCTGAAAGAAAAAGCCTTTTCCCCACTATGTCGAGTTTGCTGTGAACCCTTTCAATGCAATAAAATTAGGTTGAGAAGTATGTATTCCTTTTTTATCTTGATATAGTAGCAAATCTTGTCAAGTATACGAGAAACTGACACAGACAGATATTGGTGTTGCACGGCTTTAGTGTCAACGATTTCTGCAGATTTTGTGACCCATGTGAAACAAGGGCATATGGAAAGAGAATGACCAATTGAGTCCACAGTAATATGATCAGTACATTTATTGGGATCATTGATTTTTAAACTCTGTGGAAGTTTTGACATCCTCATCTCTATGGCCAGCAGAATATATTATAAAAGGTTGTCATAACCTAACAAAAAAAAAAAAAAAAAGTAAACATGCAATTCCTCTGAATAAACTATTGAAACAATGATCAGTTAACTATTTTATTTGTAAGTGAAACTTACTTTATTAATTTATATTTACAGTGAAGTACAAATACTGTTCAAATATTTTTTTCAGTTTATTATTTGTTTCTTATTTAATATGTGGGTTTTGTTTCTTTTTTATACCAATTTTTGCAATCTAACACATGTCTGCCGCACTCTCAAAGAACAAAACTTGGTGACTGTGCTCAATACACTGGAAACATCCATCCTTGACCTATTTAATGGCTGGGTACTGCTAAAGACTCAGATAGCAAATTGAAAACTTTTCAGTCGCTAAGTAAAATGTATAGCTGTGCCAGAAGTCCATAAAAATTGGGGATTGTTCTATTTTAATTTTGAGTTCAATTTCAGACATCCTTACTGCGAGAAAAGAGAACCCAGGGCCATCCATCCAACAATACAATCTAGAATTTCACCTGCCAGGATTCGAGATGAATGAGTGAATATTGATGAACTTGAAAAACTCACAGTGTGATTTTTTTTTCCTCGCAGGAGAATAGGGAGAAGCGCTGAGAAGGCTCCCACGGGAGGAAGCACCTCTCTCAATATTCAGAATATTTTGTATGAAGTTCAGAGGAGGTATCAATCTCACTCTGAAGCTCTGGGGCTTATTGTTTGTGAAGGATGTGAAGTGCTGCTCAAATGACTATGCCAATTCTTCAAAACCCACTTAAATCAGATACAGTGCTGTTGATATTGTTTAAGCTCCAAGTTTCTTCAAAGGAATGCTGAAAGTCACTATTAAAAAACAAAAAACAAACAAACAATCACCTGAGAATTTATATCTTTAAACTAGTCATGGATAAATGTTACCCGGTCATGTCATTCCAAAAAATAAGGTTTTATACCGGTACTATGAAAAACTGATTGAACTTTGAAATTATAAAAATGAGTCCTTCAAATCTGACTTGTTCGAAAATTGTAATTGGAAATTGTTGAAACAACGCCATTTCCAATACTAGATGAATTAATATATATATATATATATATAATATATATATATATATAATATATATATATATATATATATATATATATATATATATATATATATATATATTGTGAAGCATCATCTAAACAGTGTTATAAAATATTGTTACAAATACAACAAAAAAAATCTTGATGGTTTTTATTTAAAGTAAACATTGTATATTTCTTTATGTTATATCTGAGTGGGTAACAAGATGAAGCTGTTAAACTCATTCAGCATAAAATATGATCTGGAAATACTGAAACCAGACAAGCTACAAAAGCCAATAACCTAACATTAGAATACTTTAGGATATAGGATTCATTGTACAGGAATTTCCAGAATTTTCTGTAAGGAAAAGCAGCATAATGAGCAAGTAAGAAAGCATGTGTGGCAATTAAGTGACAATGCATCGGTAGAAATCAATGCCCCAGGCTTCATAAGTGAGATTAGGATTCATTTTAGGGAGGAAAAACCACATATGTTTGTTTGGTAACCACACTAGTGATTCATTTGAAGATGTCGCCAAATCACAGACCTTAACCATTGTCAGCTGAAAGTAGACTATTCATGTCCTTTTAACAGTTTCATCCTTAGCCTCAAAGACACCATTCCTGATTCTGATCTTTATAAAATATATATATTCACGGGAACATTTGAGCAACCAAATGCTCTTGTCATACTATTCTCCCTTTTTTACCATGTAAAGGCATTTTGTCAACTGCTGGTACTGTTCCTCTACTTACAGTATTTTGTCATTATGGTTGTGTGTTTGTGGCAGCTCAGTAGCAGTTTTAGCTGTCCAATGGTCTGAAAGGTTTTCTCAGTATGTGTTTATAGGTTTAGACTGCATGTCTGCTCTGTTGTGCCTGGTTTACAAACACTATTGATTGTAGGTGATGTTCTGGACAGAGTCCAGCTGACCTCTGGAGTAGCGTATATTCATATAAGCTACTCCAATGGGACCTCCAGAAACCACTGTATGATCAGAAATGTGTTCTTTTTAGGTTAATCCTCACAGATAAAGTACAATTGCTAAAAGAAAAAAAAAAGAAAAGAAAAACTTTTTTGGGCACCCAGCCGTAAAAAGTGGGTTTTCAAACTTCTACAAAGCTGCTGACTATGACAAATGCATGCTATTCATTTGTTTAAAAAAGAAATTAACCTTCTATCCTCAGCATAATATTTGTACTTTACTTTTTTATTGCAAAAAGGTCCTGCAATTTTGCATTGTAAGCCATTTTTTTTAATGATCCTGCATTTTTTTATCTAGAAAGATTGAATGGTTTCTAACTAAAGCACTTTCCATATTAATAAGTAGAGTCACTATAACCCTTATATGAAATACACCAGCCAGATATCAAAGGTTGGGAATAATACACTTCCCAGAAAACCTCATTCATTATGCAAATTATAATATTATTATGTAAGTCTGTTCTTTTTGTAGTACTGTGAATACTAATTAGAATTCTTAATATACAATCATGTTAACATTCACCCTAATTTACGTAGCATACCTCTCTCTTTCCAACACACCTCAAAGCGGTTGATCAAAATCCAATGAGACGTAGGCCTACCTGCCATGAAACTACCTCTGCTGTTGTCGACATATTGTGGGGATCGGGGGGAAGTTCGCTTTAAATTAATTAACATCAGACCTCTTGTAGCAGTTCATTTCTGTAAACAAACATTTTTATATGCAGGCATTAATTAAATCTGCCAAGCTTCCCTTCTCCTCCCATTGATCTTTCTTTGCTTCATTCTCTGTTATGCTAAAGAGTTAAGACAATTTCATGTTATATATATATATATATATATATATATATATATATATATATATATATATATATATATTATATATATATATATATATATATACTATACAAAATAGCATTTTTAAAATTAATTTCCGTGTACTTTCAAATAATGTCCAATCTCATGCATTTTTCCACCAAGAGTGTAGTCCATATGGGGGTCTATTTTGATGATCTATCTACAGCAGTGGGAGTTCAGGGCTTCAGGTGGATTCCTAGTGTCTGCAGAGTGAAGAGTGAATCCACGGAAATCAAAGGGACTAGCAACATGTTGTTATGCTTATATATAGATTGATAGATAGATCTAGATATAGAGGGGGTTTTTTTGTGGGGGTGGGGGCAGCAGTTTACGTGTGCAGCACTGTATATTGCAGGTGTGTTTCTAATCATAATCCTTGTTAAAAACAGTACCCTTTTTTGGCCAAAATTTAGTGGGGATGCACCATGAGGTAAAGAGCAGGCATGGCTAATCACGATCAGGATGAATAACGTTTAGCCTGGCAGACGACTAGGGATGTTAATTTTTGTTGGCTTTGTGATGTCACTTCTGATATCTGAGCAATCTGGCAGGGATTATCCCTGTGAAATGATATACATTCTCCAAGGCTTCTGTCTGCATGTCAGTTAATGAGGAATGCTGTTAGAGCTAGCCATGTGTACAAAGCCACGAGGCTAACATGCAGCACCTTCACTTGATGGAGCCTGCTTGAGTAAAAACACCGTAGGTACGCTTGTCCCTGACAAATATGATTCAAAAGGGAATCGCTTTTACGAATTACAATTGTTTCAGGATTCAGGTTTAGAATATATTTTTTCATATTTTCAAGCATTCATTATATTTCATAACTCTCTCTTATCAAAGAATTGTAACAGCAAAATGCATGCTGTTGCACACTAATCTATATTATTGTAGTTGGGGGTTGAAATGCTAGCATACTGATCGCATGACTGTCTCTGTATATATATATATATATATATATATATATATATATATACTATACAATATATATATATATATATATATATATATATATATATATATATATATATCACAGCAGGGAGGTGGTTAATATCCTCCCTGTATAAAACATATATTTGTTTAATTGTTTTATTAGCAATTATCCCCTGCACCTGGCTATCTTTGTAAATTAGAGTCAGGTGCAGGGCATCTAAAGAAAGTGGCCAGTCCCTTCGAGGTTGCCCGCTTGATAGTGTGCTCAAGTGTATGGAAATAACGTACTGTGTAAATTTTGTAAATAATGTTTTGTAAGTCTATGTGTTTTGTTTTCAGCCGGTAAACAGCCTAGCTCTCTGGTGATTGCTTTAGAGTTCCTGATAATGTTTAGTTAGTGCTCAAAATGAGCTAGGTGTTTATTTCCATTTTTGTTTATTTGTTTTAAAAAAAATAGCGCATCATTGCTTTTGAAAACTCTAATTCCTGTGTACTGGGTCTGCTTTTAAGGGGCAATGAACTGCGAAGAAGAAGCTTGGGTTCACAACATGTATATATATATCTATATATCTATATATATATCTATATATATATATATATATATATATATATATATATATATATATATATATATATATATAATATACACACACACACACACACACACACACACACACACACACACACACAACATATATATATATATAATATATATATATATATATATATATATATATATATATATATATATACCTATCTATGGCAAGTCGTATAGTAAAATTCATATATATCACAGCAGTGGCAGGTCGTCCAAAATTCGGCCATTTTCTCCTATTGTGGGATTGGAGGTGGAGGACATACCGTGTTGTGAACCAATCATATGAGAGATGGAGACTATTGCCAGGATTGTAGGGCAATAGTTCAGTCTATTTTTCCTCCAATAATGAGGTTTTAACCAATCAGACGAGAATGCCCAACCACTGACTCATGTATATATACTGTATATATGATAACTAGATTGACAGGGTAACTTTCCTTATTGTTTAGGACTGGAGAATAGTATTTATTTTTGGAATATATTTCTCTCTGAGTTTTGTTACGGTAAACTGCTGTAACACATGCAACCTTTTACACTTAAACTTACCTTCCTGCTTGTGAGAGTAATGACACCTGTGACATACTCCACATCACAATCACTTGCTAAACTCCTGGCTTTGTTCTGACAGATTTAACACTTAGTTAGGTATTCTTTCACTAAGACATGCTTTAAACAACAATGTGCAAATGTTGCAATTATGCTGTTTGGAAATTAACTACACCTCTGAGTAGACTGACAGTCACTTGAATCAGAAGGTGTTTTCAGACTACAGGAATAAAAGTGAAGTTGCCTAGAGAGCGCCTGTTCATTTTCAATGTCTGTCCTAAACAGCTTGTTATAGAAGAATTCCAATAATTCATGAAAGTTTATAACCACCAAAAACTGATGGCAGATTTAATTAGGCCCTCCTAAAATCCCAGCCATCATCATAAATAATAACTTTATAAAGTCATGGGTTTTATTAGCCCTGTCTGTCAGCACAAAGCCACCATGAGACCACAGTTGTTATCCAAGATATACAGTACTTGAATTTTTGACTGGCAATTAAATAATATATTTGGTAACGATAGGGTAATATTTACAAGTAAATTATTGCATTCAAAATAAATATGAATACATGTTCAGTGTATCAATAATGTATAGAGTATATTAGGGAAATGGGGTGGCGAAGAGTCTGTATAAAAATTTGATACAACTTGAATTATACAGTAAGCACTCACATATCCGACCCTGTAAAATTCTGATTTCAGTGACGTTTAAACGTGTGTGACACATATCTGCTTATTTCATTTTGTCGGTTTTCCAGGAACACAAAAAAGATACAATATCAAAAATGCATATCTGAAATGACTGTGTTTTAAAATAAGTAGGCTTCCATTTAGATGTATTAAATGTAGAAGTATTTTAATTCAGAATAATATGATTCTGAAAATATCACTTGCCTAAGGAGATGACACATGGACTGTAATACAGTACATACTTTTAAATCCGGTAGGTATTGTAACAGCATGTAAACTTCTTATTACCAATCCAACAGCAAAATTAAATCAAAATGTTACAGAACTGCTCACAAACGCAAAAGGTAATACAATTTAGCAGAACATAACAAAAAAAATAAAATAACCAACACAGTTTCCAGAATTAAAATAATATCCAAAGGCAGTATTCAAAATTGCAGAATATAGTGCTTGATAAGGCCCTAATGTCACAGTTCACTTGCAAATGAAAATGCACAAAAACAACTATAGATCACAGATTAAAAAAATTAATTTAATGATTAACTGTTACATTACCGTAGCTTGTCTCTTCACTTTTTTTTGGGTGCATTTTTGTC
Source organism: Polyodon spathula (assembly GCF_017654505.1). Classification (NCBI taxonomy): domain Eukaryota; kingdom Metazoa; phylum Chordata; class Actinopteri; order Acipenseriformes; family Polyodontidae; genus Polyodon; species Polyodon spathula. Next base: position 11,808,749 of record NC_054546.1, on the reverse strand, counting down.
TGGTGAAATTAAAGGAAGCGCTGTGTAACTGCAAAATAAAATCTGATTTGTCATGCAGAGAGGAGAAAAAAAAAAAACTTGGGCTGTGACAGATATTCAAATAAATTGTAACATTGAGGAGATGGGTTTGTATCAGAAAACTGGTGACAGAGTTGGAAATCTGTGTGATAGAAAAGTGCATTCATTTGTTACATATATATAAAGGCGGTAAAACATGACTGACTTGTATATAGGTAACGATATCTGAGTGCTGACAGTATAAAGGGTTTCAAAACCAACTAATCCTATACATTGTAACCAGTGAGTGTTATTCATACCAGTAATTCATAAATAACTATTTGATTTGCAGGAAAAATGGTCCATTATTCTTAAAAGATAGTCTGTTGATTCCCTTTATATTATAGTTATATCTATGCATCCAAGTCTTTGGTACAGCTTCCAGAATTCTCCAGAGTTCCCGTCTTTTATCGGGACTCATTGGAAAAGGTTAAGCAAAATGTAATTGTCCAGTTGTTTTCAAATGACTCTACAGCCAACCTTTGCAATGTGCAAAACTTTTAGTGCTATATAACTAAACTATATCTATAACTATAACATATGCTTTTCAATGCTGCTTTTCTGTATGTGCATTCATGTGAATTTCTGGGCGCCATGGCCTATTTATATTAAACAGGAATCAATGTGTTGTAATGCGCTTTCATGGTTTGTAAATTCCCTGTATTGTTTGCTATTGCAAGCTCATTGCACCACAGCATGGTAGAGGCACAGCAGTAAAAGCTCTTGCAAGAAGAAGGCACTTCAAGTTGGCATTCAGGCCAAATAAACTTACCTGCTTTTTCACAGTGAAGCAATGTTATATAAAAAATAATTCCTGGTTATGGTGTATTGCATATTTTTTTTCTTTTACCGTTTAATATTATACACTTTAACGGTACAAAGTATAATAAAGGAAAGTATTAAAACATGGTAAAAAGAATGTTAATTTTACACATTTCTGTATGACAGACACCCACAATCATATAAGAATATGCAATCAGTTCTGTAAGAATTGTAAAGGAAATTAAGTGAAAAAGTGGTTTTAATCATAATTTATGATGCATTTATTATTGCCCAAACTCTTGCTAATAATACATACAATCCACAACAACCTACACATATTGTACACCGTATATAAATTACAACCAGTGAAAAGGTAAACCTGAAGGATTCAACAGAATATGTTATTTATAACAGAACTTCAACAGAAGCTAAGGGAATTCATTTTTAAATTGTGCTGAAATCGTGTGCAATTATGTGACTTCCAGACTAATTATGACATTGTATTTTCCTAGCTTAAAGGACTTTCTAGAATAGCAAAGAAAAATAACACTTTTACAACCTTTGTAATGAAAACCAAAAAAAAAAGGATTCTATTCAAATTCTCTTTACAGATATGTGACAACAGAAAAGTACAGCATGTTTAATCACTAAAAGGTCATTTTTTAAAAAACTGTATTTACATTGCATGCTGTTTAACAATATTGCAGTCATATAACTGAATGTTAATGACAAAAAGCACACAGTCTAAAATAAGTATGAATATGATGTAATTTTCTTAGGTTTCATGCAACGTTAAGCATGTACATCCTCTTTTTGTCATGCTAACTGGAATCACTTTAATGCAATATTGTGGTGTATATCAATATTGTAGTGCAATTAAGTCTACAGTAGACAGATCTAGGACCAGAGCTCCAAACTGTCTTCTCATGATATCTAGATAGATAGCAAGTGTAATGTACAAAGCTGTTGCAATCTACGAGCTGTCCCCATGAATTCAAATACGTGTAAAAAATGGAAAGTCCTTGTTTTAATGTTTGTGCTTCTGGAAAACTGGTAATGGATGCATTGCCCTGAGTATGTAGTGGAGACAGTTTATTTTTTCTCTGTGATTACCCTAACAGTGCTCATATACGAATGTAAATGTGCTGCTTAGAAATCTCCCCCCTTTCTCTCTCCCATCTGCCAGACAATAGTTTTTAATCTTTAATCCATGAGCAACCATTGAACACCAGCGAATTGAAAATTACAGATGTTTTACTGTCTCAGGCATTTTTTTTTGCTTTCTTGCTTCCCACTGTCACTCAGTGTCTCTCTCGTGTCCTTTGCTCTTCTGCATTCATTAGACACCCTGCGCCATCATAGCACCATATGACACTGTCATCATTTGGTAATTAAACCTTTACTCACTTTAAATATGAAAACCTGGCTAGGGTAGGATCATAAGTTTCACAGTTGTAGGGCTGCAAGAGCATTCTGCACAACAGTTCTTCTACAAAGAATTATTAATGTAGATGTTTTGCTGTATAGATTTTGTTTTTGTTATTACCAAAAACAAAATGGTTCCCCTGCAAAATAAAACCTTCTGCATAGCCCCTAAGAGTTGGGTTTCTCTGCCTAATCTGCAAAAAAGTAACACACATTTCAATACTATAACTTAACCTAAACTCTGCAATTATGTGGTATCAACACATTTGTTTGTATTGTATACTAAGCGCTATGTTTTTTAAGTAAAACTCTTCTTTTATTGACCTGAACTGAATTTTGATTTCGGTTTATCCACTTCTTTCTCAAAGTCTAAAAGAAGATTGACTTTAACAGCACATTATGTCATTATATTGCTGTTGATTATACAACTTAAATCAGCCGGAAGCAAATTCTGGTTATTAGGAAAGAACTGCTTTGATCCTGCCTGACCAAATGAAAAACATTGTGTCATCTATCAAAAAGTTTTTCAAGAATTCCTCAGGGATCTATTATTGGTCAATTACAGATTAGCATTTATATGCTTCCTCTGGGCTATATCCTTAAACAGCATGGAGTGGCTTTTCATTTTTGTGCTGACAGCATTTAGATTTATCTGTCTGTCCATCCCAACAGGACTGCGGTTGTACCAAGGCTCTTAACTTGTCTAACACACATAAGAATTGATAGATGCAGCAAATGCTCAATTAAATTTACCTTAGAAATTGATGTATGTTTCTGTTTTCTCCAGGACTAATTATAACTGTCTGTTGGCCTATCAATGTATAGTAAATAATGCAGTCAGGGTTGTGATTCAAAATGTCTCAGCATGTTATCCATGTCCTAGCCTCCTTACAGTGGTTGCCAGTGTGTACCAAGTATTAAACAATAAATTGCCTTGCACCTGTGTAATAAACAGACACCTTCTTAGTCACCTAATTTTCAAGCTTTGTGTGCAAATGTATTTACTTGACCTACTGTATCACTGTGACAGGGTGGTAAGTGGTGGTTTGTAAATGAGTCACACAACAATGAGGTTTGCTTTGCTGACCGCAAGGGATTTGTTTAGTGTATGCGATGCTATGCTCTTCTGCCAAGTTGGCTGACTTCCTGTTTCCGCCTACCTTCGAGTCAACCAGTCTACGGGGAAGCATACCATCCACTTTACGCTGCGCCCTTTCTGGTCGGGAGGGAGTAGCTTAGTTTCTTTCTCTCTTTGTCACAATCACCCCTCAGAGGGATGCCGAAGGAACACTGCCAACTCTAAGTCCCCCAATGTTCCCCCCTCCTGAGAAAAAATCTGCATTTTGGTGCTCCTTACCTGCACAATATTTCACTGTATAGTGGAAGGGTTGCAATGGCAGGTACCGCCAAGTTTTCTGGGCGTCGTTGTCCTTCATCGTGTGTAACCACCTTAAAGGAGCATGACCAGTTATAAGAGAAAAAGAACGTCCCAATATGTAATATCGAATAGTGTGAGTAGCCCATTTGATGGCTAAACACTCCTTCTCAATGATGGAGTAGTTAATCTCCCTAAGAGCCATTTTTCTGCTCATATAAATGACAGGGTGTTCTTCTCCGTCCACTTGTTGGGACAGAACTGCCCCCAGACCAATCTGGGATTAACTCATTGCTGAAATCTGGTGAAATAAGATCAGGGCAAAGTTTCTCCTTAATCATATCAAATACCCCCTGACACTGCTCTGTCCCTCTAGCAACTTTTGGATATGTCTTCTTTGTGAGATCAACCAGGGGGTTGACTATGATGGCATATTCGGGGATAAAATGGTGATAATAGCAGTCTAACCCCAATATTGATCTCACCTGAGTCTTGGTTTTCAGGATCGCCATCACCACCAAAACCAAAGCTTTACCTGTCCATTACCTATGGGAAAGGCAAGATATTGGGTCTCTTGTTTGCCAAATCCACATTTCCCCAATTAGCCATCAGCCCTGCCTCCCTCAGAGACTAAAAAACTGTCAAAAGTCTAACAATATGCTCTTTCCAAGTAGAGCTAAAAGTCACCACATTATCAATGTATGCGGCAGCATACTGATGATGAGAAGCCAATGTTTGGTCTGTCAGTCTCTAAAAGGTTGCAGGGGCTCCACGCAACCTGAAGGGCAGAAAGCAGTTTTCTCTTGCAAACTTTGAATGAGTGGAATTTGCCAATATCCCTTCATCAGGTCCAAAATTGAGATTAACTGTGTCTTTCCTAGTCAGTCGAGGAGCTTGATGTTCTTATATCCCCCACCTCCTTGCTGACAGGGCCTCTGTGATTTTCTGGGATCTGGTACGGTTGCTCTCGCACCTTAACACCGCTGTAGTGATAATAGCATGGATAATGACATTAGTTCTACTAGGTAAGCTAGAAAAAACATCATTACATTTTTCCACTAATTTATAGAACTCACATTTCTAATCCAGAAGATACTGTTCTCCCATCGGAATGTTAGTTGTAAAAGTGGCTTGACAATGGGTACAAAGACCTCTTCTATATTGTCATTGGCTGTAAACAGGGCCACCCTTTCTTTCCAGGGTTTTATAGATTAATGTGATAAATTTGAGTTTTTGTTTGGCGATCAGGTTGTCAAATTTTATAATTTACATTTCCAATTCCCCGGATCACCTCATATGGTCCCTGCCACATAGCATACAACTTATATATCGAGCAGGTCTATTGTAGCTTCAACATTAGGGGGCTCAGTAACCTGCTCCCGCAGGTCACACTGGGTCCCAATCCCTTTATCCTTGCATTTGGTAGATTCCCCTACCAACCCCCAACTTTGTTTCATTGACATTCCTTCCCATTTATCCGCCTGTCACTTTCTTTTTGTTTTCTTTGGGCAGAACTGGGAATGGAAAAAATCAGCGTGCAGTGGGAACATTTTTCAAATAGCTTCTTCCATTGCCCCAGTGGTCTTATCGGAGACTGGCTCTACCGTTTTTGTGATTGCTGTATCTTAATGAGGCCAGTCTCAAACTAAAATAACCGGATATGGCAAAAAAATTTTGACATCCACAATTATGCGGTCTGTCCAACGTCCAACTGTCATATCTCAGCTTAGCTCATATTAATTAATTAATTATTGTATTATTATTATTTAGTTATTGTTCCTAATAATAATAATATTCTGCTGTCGATTTCCAGCATTATTTTATTGTTATTGTCATATTGTATTTTAATTGTACAGTGCCTTGGGATGGTGTGAACAGGATGTGCAAAGGGTGTAATAAATACAATGTCCAGACCAGGGTTTTGCTCCCAAAAACTGTATGTGCTTATTTATTTAAAATAACAAAAATAATAAAATTCAAAAATAAAGCAGGTCGCCCCTATACCAACAATGGTATAGGGGAAGCACAACATGGCAGGTTGCAGTCCCAAACAAAATAAACAAAACAAATCAAAACACTCAAGTAACCACAAGTCCTCCGTGCATGAAACTGTGCTCTTGGTGCAAGTATCTGTGAAGTGCTGGTGGTGCTCCGTTGCGCTGTGCTCTGCAGCGAGATGGTGAATCGGGTTCGCGCTGGCTCCCTGGCTGCAGCTCCGGTCTTTTTACTCCTCTGCAAAGACAAAAACAAACAACATAGGCAGGCTCCAGCTGCTTAGTCATCCACATGGCTTACTTGTGTAACTGCGTCCCCTTTGTACTATCCAACTCCTTCCTGCAATCAGCTCGGCGCTCTGGTGTAACCAATTGCTTTCTAGCCCGCAGCTGATCGCATTTGAGTTGTTTCGTGTACTGACAGCTACGTGCCCCCACCAAGATGGCCGACTTCCTCTTTCCACCCACCGTGAGTCGACCTGTCTATGGGAAAGCATACTACCAACTTTACACGGCACTCTTTCTGACCGGGAAGGAGATTGACAGCATTGATTCTTTCTCTCTTTATCACAGATGGCTATTGACAACACTATATAAATGTAAATGTGATGTTGGTATTGTTGATACCATAGCTAATTCATCTAATTTAATATACCCTACTGTGGCAGGCTGGCGAGTGGATAGAGGCCCAGAGACAGACTGCAGTTCAAAAAAATATACTTTTATTATAAATAGATACAAAAATAAAAAGGCACAAGGGCCAAAACAAAGGGATTGAAACACAAAAAGAAAGACAAAAAAAGCAAAATGTACAAAATAAAGGTTTCCAGGCAGGGCAATGCCTTCACTGGATTTAGAAAATTGAAAAATCACAACCAACAAAACACCAACCTGCTTCAACTCCCTCCTCCCAAATGAGGAGCAGAGGCCTCCTTTTATGTCAGGTGGCTGGGTGCTGATTGATCGTTAATTAACCTAATCAACTAATCAACCCCAGCCACCTGAAGATAATAAACCCAGGCAGGCAGGGGAAATTAACCCCATCCCTGCCAATTTAAAAAGGGCAGAGCTTTGCTCTGCCACACCTACCCTTCCACAACTGCTCATCATAAGCTGAAAGATGGAACCCCCTACAGCGATTTTGGGAACTTCTGGGTATGGCGTCTGCAAGATGTTGACATGTCTCCTGAGGTATCAGGGATCATTTACCTTCCAGTGTCAAACAGATGACACAGTGTTATAATGTATGGTTGCCTTGCCCACAGATTGGTTATTCATACCATAGGGCCTCAACTGCAAAACGAGAAGTACAATGGAAATGTGTGTGATCTTTGATGCTAGTCTTTGTTGACACAGAATGGATGGCGCTTCACCATACTGGTATAATGTATTGTAGGTATGAATTCCAATCATCCTTGTGAAGGGTCAGTTCAGCGTCCGTTTTAAAAAAAAATATTTTATCCAGCGTTAGAATATTATGTAGAAACGTGTCTGTGATGAGTCAAAGGGGTTTCGGTCTGCAATTCAGCCTCCCAACAGTAGAAGGCATCAAACCAACTCGGGACTTCCCTTACCAAGGTCTTGTGACCATGACAAAAGTCATCTTTTTGAGGGGTGGCACCTTGGTGAGGGGCGGAAGTACGAGTATGTAAATTCCAGCCACTGGAGTCAAATGAAATTAAGGATACCTGTCAGTTTGGGATTGGTGATCCACTGACTACCGGGGCGGGGTTTGCATACTAAAGGGAACGTGCTACTGTGTTCGGGGTTGGTCCTAAGGAATAGAGGCGGGGGAAAAAAGGCTGGAGGGAAGTACATGGGAGTTTTGGACTGTGTCACGAACGGAGGCCTTACTAACTTGGCTCTTTTCTGTTTTTATTCCTTTTTGTTTTATTTTTGGATTTAAGCAGAGCGCAAAGAGGACTAAGAGGCTTCCGTTCCTTTATTTTTGATTACTCCAGCACTCCCCCCCTCACATCCTTCTTTATTATTTTTCTTTTTTTTTCCGTGTAATATTAAATAAAATTTTAATTTTTACACGTAAATCACTGTCTGGAAAATCCATTTTTACTCACACGCCTCACAGTGTCTTAAAATAAGTTTTGGTCAGATATAATTTCAATTTATCAGCACATGCTTACATATAGGTAATATATGACCAATGCTTACATGTAGTTTAATGGCACTGACAAGTTGTATTTGGTACTTCTGTCTTTACCATTAATACAGTAGCTCGCAGGCCTTACCCACTGAAAAAATATATAGTTCTGAGAACAATTCCATTTTTTTAAAATTTTTAAGTAAAAAAAAATTAAAAAAAAAAAAGCTTAATTTTATATTTTATAGGCATTTGAATTTCATAATATTTTTTTAACATGCAAAGATTTTGTTTTTTTTACCACATTATGTAGAATAAAATTGCTATACTATATAAAACAAGTTTAAAAAAACAAATAAAATTATGAGGTTTTTTTTGTTTTGTTTTTTACATAAAATTTTAAAAAATGGAATTGTTCCCAAAGATAAATATCTTTTCAATGGATAAAGTAAGAAAAGGCCTAGGAGCTACTGCGCTAATGGCAAAGACAGAATTACCAAATGCAATTTTCTGTGCTATTAATTATGTGTAAGCATAGATCAGATTAAACACTCTACAAGATGCCAAAGGCAAACAAAGGCAAGTGCATGCCACAGGCCCAGTGGAAAAAGCACTCTTTACCATATTGCTGACATGTTTGTTGAAGCTGTTTCCTGCCTGGTCGAAAAGGTGGCAGCTGGGTCTAAGTACCCTAAGGCAGCCCCAGGGCTAACATACACACAGATACAAAGATTAGGCCAAGGTTGGAACTTTCTATTGAAGAAGGCACTGCACACTATTAGGTACAAAGGTTTTATTTATGGAATGTGCATAGGTTTTATTTTGAATTCATGTCTTCATTTATTCTTATTTACAGTATTTATTTTTCTAGTATCCTATACTGTATGTACATCTAGCTTCCAAATCAGTGGTGACAACATTTTAAATTAATTTATATATCTGTTTTTAATTAAAACGCATTAAAACCTGTATAAATACCTAATGTGATTGGAATTGGAATGTAATTTATTTTCTGAGTGCTGGCATTTATTTTGTCTAAATATGTTTTTCTTTTTTTTTTTTATTTGTATTCTATGAGTTTGTGCTTTCAGTAACTATTTTGTGTCTTGACAGGACAAGTTCCTGGTTTATGTGCTTGCTGCATACTTTCACCACTTGTCCAAATATGTTTTTATCGTATTTTTGGATATTTCATATTAAAATGTAATAGTGTGATGCTTAAATAGTTATACTATGTAAAATAAATGTCTCAACTTTGTTGTTAGATATTTCGAAAGACAATTGAAATGGTTCCTCAAAGCTTTCATTTTATAGGTAGAATACAGTTTGTTCATAAAGAGAAAGACATGTGTACAGTAAGTATCCAACTATTTTAACGTAAACTCACAACATACTCTAAGACAACAGGCAGGCTACATAGTACTTCTTAAAAGCATGTAATATTTTTAAATAGCATTTCATAGCACGTCATTACTAAAGAATACATCTCACTGTTCCAACATGAAATCTATCAATATATCATACACAGATATGGATGAAAATATTATGGAAATGTATCAGAAGTCATGTAATACTATCTGTGTATTTATTTTTATTTTTGCCTTAGCAATTTGGCATGTTATGACTTGAAGGACAGTTTTTCTCTGAAGTGCACACTTTGCATTATCATTATGGTACAGTTAACCTCATGTTTATTTTATTATGAATGTCACCTATAGGCAAAAACTCAAATGACCTTATACAGGAAAGTATAAATAAATGTTTTAGTGACATACATTTAGAGCTATCGGTAAGCTAAGAGAAAAAGGTTACTATAAGAAATATATACTGGATGCAGATTCTAGTATGATTACTATACTCTCCATATCATGTTTCGGGGGGTTTAGGAAGAAAATATGACAGAATTATTTCCAGAATTTTGCAATAGCTACAATTCATACAACAACTATCACTTTAGCCAATCAGAGCACAGATAGCCATGAATTTATTACACAGCAGCTAAGCTCCCAATGGTCTGTCTTCTCTAAAACCGCACCGATAGAAGTAGCTGTAAACTTTTTGATCCAAAGCATTGCATAAATGAGATAATCAAGCAGCATCAGCACAATCTCTGGAATGATTACATTTGGCCAGGGCAAACACTTGCCTTCAGCTTGTGTTTGCTAGTGCTGACAGTGTGCAAATATTTCCCCTCTGTAACCAGGCCCTGCTACTTGATTATTCCACATATATTTATGTTTTAAGTGAAGCTCTCTGGTATATATTAAACAAGTATTTAAGTATTTTAAAATGTAGTCAACAGACAGACCTATAATTATTTGAAATTATATATAAAATGGTATATACATGAGCTGTTTTTTTTTTTATTATTAACTTCACCTAGTCCTGACCTCAACAGCTCGTGCCCTCATGAAACAGGCTTTTAAGAAATGTCAAGCAGGGAGTGCAGGAACAAGTCAAGCAATGTTTTCAAATCAATTAGCTGCTTTGAGAGAAAATGTCAACTCTGCTTCCTTCTGTGTTGGAAGAAGACTGACAAGTTTAAAGTGAATGTTTTGGCCCAAGGTTTGCATGTATTTAGATTTGCATGTATTTATAAAGCTACAAAATATACCAGTTACTGGGTATTCAAATGTTTGTTTGTTGTATCATGCTGTCAAAGCAACAGAAGGGTGCATGTAGCAAGTTAAATGTAACTGTCTTGGCTTTATTGTCAGGCTGTGATGGTAAAACCTGATATATTTCAGGTAGCATTAGTTTGCTTTTAATGCCTAGGGCAATACTTGTCATTAATCATTGACACACACTTATGAACTTATGAACTGGTTTTGCTCATTTTTAAGCTGGTTTCTGGCACTGTTAAAGAACTGCAGAACAAGATAGGTTTGTTTTTACTTTGTTTTTATTATTTTAGTTACCATTAAGGAGGCTTCGACATCTCGTTCAGAACGATTGAAAAGCAGATTATTTAAAAAGGGAATTCAGGATTTCATTACACTTTTTTCACAAAGCCATTGCATGCTTGTCTACTTGCCCTAGATTCTATAAGATCGACCTTGCCATTTTGAAAGTGGCATTTCTCAGGTCCTCTTGGAATCCACAAGAATGAATAAAACAGTTTTCTCTTTTTCAGAGATAGTTGGACAATTATTAATAATGGAGGTGGCCTGACCTGGGATTGTTTGTTCCTGCGTGCTACAGCAAAGGTACATTGCAGGCTGCCTTTCCATTGTTTATTTAAATTTCTCCATTTTCTTTTTATTACTTTACATGAAACTTTTTTTTAAGTAATATTACAATCTTTAGGTTGGTTGCTGGGAAAAATTATAAAAATTAGCAGGGGCAGATTTAACTTCTGCTGTTGTTGATAGCATTAAAAGGGGAATTTGTAAAAAAAAAAAAAATAAATAAATAAAATAAATAAGTGTATCTCGTTTATAAAAGTAAGTAAAATGGCAGATTTTAGATCCTCCATTGTTTAGATCAATTGAGTAGCCCCCTTAACTTAAAAAATAAAATGAATGTAGCAGATTTAGTTGATTTATTCTTTAAGTCTTTCCCTTATCAACTTTAGAGGGCCTTTGTATTACCAACAGTAAATTATTGGATAAACTTCAGTAGCATCAGCAGCTATATGGGACACTGATATGAGACTCCAAAGACCATGGTGAGATTTTAGGCACCACCAAGAAAATGTCTTCCCTTCTACAGACGCGTCACACAACTAGAGATTATGCTTTATGTATGAGTGAAGTGGTCAAACAGCAATGGAATACAAGTTCATAAAGAAGCATCACCTGCTGCTCTCACAAGAGATTGCAGACATGCCAATGCATTGATTTCCCATATCCCACTCATAAGAGACCCTTTGATGCTAAAGCCTATCACAATGTCCCTGTCAGTATTTCAGCTGGCCTACATGCCAAATCAGAGGTCCAGGAATCAGTACTCTGAGACGCTATATTTCTGAATCTGCAACTGTGGCAAATGTGAGAGTAAATAGAACATACCTGTACAAAATACACCCCCAGTGGTTGGTTGAAAAAGGAAAACAGTTAGCAAGCCTTGTAAATTATCTAACAGTTAGCAGGCCTTGAAACTTATCTAGGATGAAATGGCAGTAGAGAATGGCAGATAACAAAATAATATTCATTTTTTAAGAACTTAAACAGGAAAGTGTAGATAAAGTGTCCATTTAATTTCATATTAGTCAAAACCTAAGCATCCTGGTGAATATAAAATTACCCTGTGGTTAAAGAACAAGAATATAGCATTGATTTTGCTTTAAATTGGGTTTGTTTCAAATAATAAATATATTATAAACATTTGTTAAGCATCAATGATGATTCTTTATGCAAACCAAGTGGTGGACATTACCCATGTTCAACAGTATTCCCATGATAACTGCACTAAAATATTTTTTAAAGATGGGGTGCCATGATTTTTCTTTTTGTTTTCAGAATTCACTTGTACGGTACTGTTGGTAGGTCAATAAAAGTATCTGTGCAGTTTTAATGTATAGGTTTAATGCTAAGTGTATACAAATCAACTCTGAAGTCGACACTTCCATGAAAAGTCCAGCTCACTCGAAGCTGTGGCTAATTTATATATGATGTCACCAGGACAAGCTCACCATCACCCCCGTGGCCTTCCTGCATTACCTCTCAACAAAATCGCTCGCCAAAACACAACACACCCAGGGGGAGATACCATGGTAAATAAGTGTGTAATATGGGGTTGCTCCAACACAGCAGGGTCATTGGTATCTCTCCATGAGTTTGCCTCCTTGTTGTTTTGTATACTTCCTATCAATCACTGATGTTCTGCCCAGTTAAATACTTGTGCAGGATATAATTAGAGGTCCTTCACCTTTATTGAGTTTGGCCTAGTCGGAACATACAATTGATAATTTAACCTCTTGTTTGATTAATAACTAAATTCCAGTAACGCACTACAGCAGGGATGCATAGATGCAACAATCAAGCAATATTCTTCAAAATAAATTCACCATCTGAATAAGCATGCTTGGCATAAGCTTTTCACTAAAAGCATGTGTGAAAATACTGCCAAGAAACAAATTCAAATTAAAAAACCTGAAATTCTGACACTTTTTACTTTTACATTGTGAAGCCAACATACAGTAAATGAAGCACAAGACCAACATTTCTAATCTGTTTGATTTAAGATACTAAAACATCTGAACCGGTAACATCGCTTTCACTTCTGTCCTCCATTTACTGCCTTTGTTTACAGCAGTGAATGTCCTGGTGTGACGTCACTCACGTCGCACGCTCTTCCGGGTCGAGGTCTCGAAGGTTTTTGAAAATGGTCTAACCACAAATTTGCCTTTTTTCCATTTTATAAGTAATGAATGTGAAACTTTTAGGACATATATAGAAAATTTAGCTGCACTCAGCAATGACTTTTTAAGTCATTGCACCCCACTTTTAAGAATACATTAAGTAGATCAAAATTGGACTCTGGCTTCTATCCTAAAATGCAGTCTTTACTTTCAGTACATTACACTTCTAGTTTTCACAAATGCATTTGGGTGTAAAGGGTGTAATATAATATTAGGCTACAACACTCAAAAGGAGGCATTATTTCTATGTGTATATAAGTTGTCTATGCTATAATTATCCATCAAATTCAGTTAGCTAATGCTAGAAATGTTATGTTCTCCCGCAACGCCATATAAACTACATGTGGTAAATGATCAAACCCTGTATGTTATAAATGTATAGATTTCAGAAGAGAGGCAGATGGAGATATGTGGAGCTTTCAGCTGTACTGTTACAATGTAGACAACGTAGGTTTACAGTTAGTATACAATATATCTTCTATGTTGTTTCTCATCAGTGCCAGCTGTGCACTTATACACTGCAGATTCATGTTCACAAGGAAGTAACAATAAACCTTAATAATTCTTTAGCTTTTCAGCCACTAATGTAATAAAATTACTTTTGGTTTCTAGCGCCTCTCCTTAACAAGAAAGCACTTTTCCAGCATTGACTGATTTGGCTTCTGTTGCAGTAAAAACCTGTGTACTGTACAATTGTGCTTCAAACTGGTGCTTTTTTGTTGGTATTTTATTATTTATTTACAAACCTATTTTTTACATTAGCAAATAATTAAGATTTCATTACATGAGAGTAGATGTTAGACTTCATGCTGATTTGAACTCAGCTCTCACCAAGATAAGCACCAACTAAGACATAGCTTTACAGTAAACTAATGTGATCCACCTGCATCTCCATCCATTTGCGTTGCTTTCCATCTGATGATGTAGATATCCTTCTGTCTGGTGTTGATTGCTGAAGTGTAATGCTGGCTCCAGGGATCAGCTTATTTTGCCTCCCCAGCACATCAGCACACACAACGGTTGTGATGCTGGCTCCGGGGATCAACCCAGTGCGGTCTCCCCAGCGCATCAGTATGACAACCATCTGGATTGAACTAAGTGGGGTACATCTCTGGGGTCTTCAAGTGGGCATCTTCCATCCTCTGTGTTTCGTCGACTAGCCCACGACACCTCAAGAGGGCTCAACAGTGAAAAGTGAAATAGGTGTAGTGAGTGATCTCAGTGGACATTAAACAACATCATAGAACATTCATACAATCTGGCACAACTGATATGATCAGCTTGGGAGGAGAGGTCCAGAAATAAACAAGTAGCTGGTTGTTCAGGTCAGGTCTGAGGTGGGTTGGTCGAGCTTTCTCATAACACTTGGTTGTAGCCAATGTTTTTAGTTTCTCACCTTCCATGCGCCCTAAATTTAAAACCAATGTTAGTCACAGTGTTCCACAGTTTCACCACACATCTTGAAAAATATAATCTCAAACATTTTTCAAAACTAGAAAACAATATTTCCTTAACATTAACATCACTAACACACCCCCGTATCCCAACACATTTTGTCAACATTTTTTTGCAAAACATATATACATTTTTGCTTATTTCTATAGTGTTGATTCTATATACTTAATTAAACTTAAACAATACATTTTAAAAAAATATGTTTTACATTTAAGAATAGATTGAATACATCAGTTGTCCCTAAATAATTACATGCAAGTATTAAATATTTGATTGAACACATCTTTACCACTTGCTTTTTTCATAAAAGCAATTCAAATAAGGCTTTACAATAAATTAATTTTATTTATTTTTTTGCTACAGAAATATTGAATGAACAATAGAAATTGCACTGCTTAATTTGAATTTAGCTGAAAAAAGAAAAAAAAGTATTTTTAGGCTATTTCACGGAACATGCCAAAGTTGAAACTGCACCAAAGTTAACAGCGCAGAAAAAATACAAAAAAAATTCATTGAGGAGGATTATAAAACTTACTAACTGGAACATTAACAGAAGAGTAACTTGTAAAAAATGCTATATTACAATATTCACAAGAATGGCAGAGCGTGGTACAGCTATAAAATTCAACATTAAAATCGTATTCAGCTATACAGCCCAGTTAGCAAACATTTTGTAAAAACTATTTTTTTTCACAACTTAAGGGTATCTGACAAAAATCTATGACCATCCAACCAAAGAATGAGTACATTTGATGTGACTGGTTTCACTGAAATATGTTTTTATTTTAGTTTCAGGGAGTGATTTCTATCAAACTGTTAAGTTATAAGCAATTTAGTACAATACATTATATAAATTGACCAGAAATGTAGTTCTCAGCGTTTAGACAGAGAGCATCTAAAGTAGATGTTTACTATGCTCACATTGTGAATTATGTATAGTCTAAATATTGTAAAAATATTCAAATAAAAATGTAAAACACTAGTTTGTTGTGCCAAATTGCAATTTGTATTATTTTTTTTTTTCAGTAGTCTTCCATTTAAGTTACATTAATTTCAAATATTTCCACAGTTGCCAAAAAAAAAAGCATAATTTAAATTCAAGCCACTGTCGAATTTTAAAGTGGTGAAGATAGTTTATGAGATTGTAACTCCAAACTTGGAGACTTATGATAAATATGATAATTTGTAAAAAAAAAAAAAAAAAAAAAATGTGAATTGATTTGTGTTTTCAGGGAGAATGGCTGTGATGATAAATGTTCATGGTTTGAGATAGATGACTGATAAAAAAAAAAGTGATAGATTTTTTCAATGGAACTTTAAGCCTGAACCTGTAGATGTCTCACTTATAGTCATTAAAACAAGTATAATGTGTGTTAGACTGTATGTTATGTACAAAGTTTTGGGTCTGGGAGTTAAAGGTTTTCTTCTCTTGCTCCTAGTGGTGTGTAATGAGGAATGAGCAACTGAGATCATTAAAGGTTTCTTACAGTAATAGGTTAAATAGAATTCATTGGATAGGGTATTAACAAATAACTTTTTTTTTTCCTTTGGACTATCTTAATACTGCAATACGTTTATTTCATGTGGTGCAGTATGCATATATTACAATATATTACAGATCATCAGATGCAGTGTATAATATATGTATAATCATATATAGTATGTGAATGTATTGCAAAATATAATTCAGTATATATTGTTATACATATTATCCCATATATGAGAAGAAGCAATTATCTGTATCTGTTTCCACATATTTACTTTTGCAATATATTTTGACTTATTGATGGTAAGGACTGGCAAAACTAATTAAAACCATAAGACAGTAATACATTTGTTTTTTTTTCAAAAGAAAAGAAAATATAAAAAGAAAATGTAGAGTTTAAACTGAAATCTAAACAATATTCAGTGAACTGTAACAAAATCAATATGAATGTTAATTTTAAGGTGAGTCAGGTTAAATAACTTTGTAAACTTTACACAGGTGTAGCCAAAAGTTTACATACCCCAATGGAAATTTATATTTTTCAAGTACAAATAATTATAGGAAAAAATCTTTTGTAGCACTTATGTGGATGAGGAAAACAAGTTTCAAGAAATAGATGTCTACAATTATTTATTTCAGCATTTTTTTGCAAAACTCAAAAAAAATGCTTATTCAAAAGTATTCATACCCTTTGATGCTATGATAGTATTGTCTACCAGGTGCTAGAAATTTCAATATGATAATGAAGAACCTAGAAAATGTTGGATTGTAGGTGAACATCCATGGGAGTATAAAAGGGTTAGGCAGAGGATGATTGTTCTCATTACCAATAGGTTTATATAGGAAAAAGCAAAGACTTCAGGCAGAAAAATATTTATTGTCATAAAGCTGGAAAAGAACACAAGAAGATTTCCAAGTAATTGAGTATCCCAATTTTAACTATTTTTTTTCCTATTCATTTATATTTCAATGGTCATGGGCCAAGGAAAACACTCTTAGGAAAACCAAAACAGCATTTAAATGATGGATATGAGTTCTACTCAAAGGTTTTGTGGAGTGATGAAACAAAAATCAAGCTATTTGGTCATGCTGGTAGTCATTACGTTTGGAGTAACAAATAATGAAACAATGTATCAAGTAATGTCCTTTAGTACTAGAAAGAAAATAAGCTGTTATCTATTGTATTAGATAACCTACACCTTTACCGAGCCTATGCAATGTTTTGCTCTTATTTTAACTTAAAAAGTAACCTAAATCTGGGTACAGAAATAAAGATAAAAAAAACAAAACAAAAAAAAAAAACATTTTGAATATTTAAATAGAGTACAAGAAAAAAAACTATCAAAAGGTTCCTCTAAATAACAGTATTTTTAATGCATGATGATTTGCTCGTTTTGAGATTTGAAAGAAATATAGAATAATAATAATAATAATAATAATAATAATAATAATAATAATAATAAATAATAATAATAATAATAATAATAAAAATAATAATAATAATATAAAAATATAGCATGTTTTGGTAATTAAAATAGTTGTGGATGTTGCATTCTTTGGAGTCCCAAATACACTTTTTTTTTTCTGAACACACTAATTATAAGTTTACATTTTAAACATATCTCTGTGATTCCCCGACAAGCATTTAAGCATATATAGCGCATGCTATACCTTCTATTGTTCTTTCTTTCTTCCAGAAAAGGACGTTCTCAATGTATTTCTAAAATGGGATATGCAAGCTTATTGCTGTCGCAGCAGCAGACCTTTTGACTGACAGACTAGAAAGTTTAATTGGGGAGGGCTTCTTGCAGGACCTTAGTCGTTTCGTCAGGTATTTCAGGCAGTCTGCTCTCATTGCACTACAACTTGCAAAAAAAAAAAAAAAAATCTGAAATCCAAATAGGAATATAATCCTATTTTTAATCATCTACTGCGGGGCATATTTATTAATTACTCAGAAATCTGCATATTTTATGAATTGCCTGAACATGGCCTTTGTATTTAATTATCTCTTATTCCTTTGTGCTTTAAGTAGCGGGTATTCACATAATTAACCCTTTAACATTTATTTAGCATATTTGGTGCATCTGATTAAGTGAATTAAAAATAAAAAATAAAATAGTATTAGCAAGAGGAAAATAACAAATGGTAGCCAAAATAATAAGGCTCAAACTATCTGCAATTTTATTTCGTGCATTTACACTACATATGCTTAATTGATCATATTTAAAATAGACAATATCGTTCACCACGTAGTTAATATATTTTTATGAAAATGTTTTTGGACTACATGCATGCATGTATAGATAGATAGATAGATAGATAGATAGATAGATAGATAGATAGATAGATAGAGATCCCTGTTTCAGGTGCATTCAGCAATGACTAAGTTAGTTTTTTTTGTTTTTTTGGGGGGTGGGGGGGTCGGTGGTGGTGGTGGTTGGTATTTGTTTTATCACGATAACACAGAACCAGAAACGGCAGAATTGGATATGAAAATAGTGTTATAGATAATAAAAATTGCTTTTATATTTTGTTTTTCAGAATGAAATGTGCATGACAGGGAAATAATATTGCCTTTATGAAAGTTGCATCAGTTTATATATATTATATATATCTAGATATTATACTATATATATATATATATATTCTATATATATATATATATATATTATATATATATATATACACACACACACACACACACACATATATATATATATATATATATATATATATATATATATATATATATATATATATATATATATATATATATATATTATGTATAGGATAGTTATGTATAAAAGAATATGTATACTATAATACAGGGGATACGATGTGTGCTTTCTTTATGATTAGTAAATAAAGTGCTTTTGACTGGCCCTAGTGTCTTTCTACCATCGTTATTGTATTCTTCTTGTAATAGTTGCTTGCTAGTCCAGAAGAAAACACATTCAGCTTCTTCAAGTAGACCGGCCCTGGATCCAATTATAAACCGAAACAGATATACTAATTGGAAAACACATCTCAAACTAAACAGAAACACACCCACCACTTGCATTTACTAAACTTTTACGGATGAACTAAAAAAAATAATATGCGTCAATCGATATTGAATTGTACTGCCCCTTCTGGTCAAAATATGTACTAAGTGTGATAATAATAAGGGGTTATGTTTTCAATAACTTACAGTTCAGTAGACTTTCTTCGTACACGTACAGTAATACCATTCCATATAAAAAAAGTAAATAACTACATAAATAAATAAATAAGAAAAGCTGTACAACAGTATGCTGTGTAACAGATTATAACATATTTCAAGTAAATCTTATTTGAAGAACATCGTAATGATGTAGAATAACGTTCATAGAAAATATGTTTTTTTTTTATTCAAAATTGTCTCTTGTACTAGAATTTCAGCAGCCTATAAAGTGTATCATTCAGAAACAATCCAATTGTCTGAACGTAAAATAGATATATTGTGAATAAATTAGAATAATAAGACCTTCAAGTTGTGATCATATGTGTTTAAATTGCAAATGAGATGTAAATTGTAGTTAATACTTTGCTGGACCCGCGGCTGCAAAAAAAAAAAAAAAAAAAAAAAAACTTACCAAGCTTTAAAATCTGACTGATTTAGCGCTCAAGGTACAAAATATTTTCTAATTAAAATACTTTAACCTTAAATCATTTTCCACTTCATTTTTCTTTCAAGTTTTTTTTCTTTTTTTTTTCTTTTTACTTGTGTTATTTGCTTTAAAAAAAATGTTTTAAAGAATCCACAGTTTTTTGGGTATCCAAGTTTCTAAAGAAGGCTCCTTGCACATACATGACACAAGTGGTTTCCAACTTGTTTTGTAGAATTCCATTGCTGGACCAAAACCAAGAAATACCATAGCGAATCAAAATAACTTGCAATACAATCTTTTTCTGGATAATTTCCTTCATTCTGTATTTCCCTTTTCAATTTTAACTAATTGAACCTGATAAAAACAGGTAGCGCGTTTTACAACTCTATATTAAGTAACAGATTTCCCCAATATATATTTTACGATCTGAATTACACTAATTGTAAAAGTCGTATGTCATAGCACCCATACGGGCCTGAATATATTTCGCTCGTTAGTTTTGCATTCAAATGGGGGGGGGGGGGGGGGGGGGGGGGGGGGGCGTTTTGTAGACTTTGTATTCCACTGAACATTTTTTTCATTTCGTTCAGAACAATTCTCTCTCGTTAAAAATTAACTAACACTGGTAAGAAGTGCTGATATTTGAGCTTTAATCTATTTGAAAAGCATTGTATATCTGGAAACTTCCCTAAATCACGATTTTTAAATTTTACTGTATGAATAGTGTCTTGACAGCAGCCGCTTTGAACTTTACCTAAGTCTGATATTTTTCGTTATTTATACGTCAGATATATTCAATTTGACCTTTGTATATCAAATATAATAAACGGTCTATTGATGCTTACTGCATTACTCATATTTTTACGATTTCTGTATCTAGCATACATCCACGTCTCCCTGTTTGTTTATGCGAAGTTATACGAAGTTCCAACAAGTTTCTACCAGGAAAATATTTTACACCGGAACCAGCCGAGAGTAAAAGATTAAACGTGAACTAGTTATATAAAAATGTATAGGAACTGCCTTAAACTTGTGATTTCGTGTGGTTTATAACTAATTAACATTAGTGTGGAAACATTTTCACCGCGTAGTCTACCTGACTCCGTTGAATATAGGCTATATACATATCCATTTTTTATTTTAGATACAATAAACATTTAGGCTAGACATTCGTTTCATAACAGAATCTGAATAATGTAGAGTTATCGTGTCCTTTTTTAATGAAACGTGGTTGAAATGCTTTAGCTGCATCGTTCTGCATTTGCATTTTAGACTTACTGTAGACCACTGTGTTTTTGAGATAAGGCACATACGATACGCTTCTATTGATTCGGCTGCTATTGATACGTTTCATTTTGTGGTTGTGGTATTATATTGTCATTTAACCTGCATGGTAATTATATCACATATCATTTTGAATAAATTATATATCAAGCATTATTAGTATAATATTAAGTGTGCATTATGATGAAGTAGATCCTCCTCCTCCTCCTCCTCTCCTCCTCCTCCTCTCTTTGGCTGCAGGTCCGTTGCTGGGTTCAACCAATTGGCAGCTCCCTCTGTGAACAAACTCCCTGTAATATCCAGCCTTACATTTAACTTTTTGGCTTAAACTTCAAGGAAGTTATTGAAGAAAAATTCCTTTAAAAAAATAGATTTGAATAAATCTGTCAAACGTTATTCTTATTGTTGTTATTATTTTAAATAGGTAAATGAATATTCCGTTTTTACAAAACGTACATGTTGATGTCTGTAATGAAGTTAAAAGAAAGCCTTCTGGACACAGAACAACCTAAACCCATCTCCCTATATAAAGAGTCTTCTTTATTTCCATCAGGCAAGTTGTATTCTTTCTTTTTATACAACGCTTGAAACGCTTTATTTGCTTTGATTGCTATTTTTCTCCTGTATCAATCCCCAGCTCACTAGAGCAGGGTTTGCTTCCTTTTTTGTTGTCGTCTAACCGTTTAGTTTTGGATGATTGCTCATAGATTTTGAGAGCCAGCGGGGAAAGGCAAGACGCCCAGCCGGGGAGAGAGCGCAGGAGGCCGGACAGATCTAGTGGGCTGCATCGGGGAGACAGACCATTAGACAAGAAGAAGCCATGGCTCACAGCGCTGGGCGATCAGGTAAGAATATGTATTATTATTATTATTATTATTATTATTATTATTATTATTATTATTATTATTATTATTATTATTATTATTATTATTTCTCCCCCTTGCTCTCCCTTGTTTCTCACACACCGTGCCAAAGTGTTATTTGCAGTCGAGAGAGGTGTGATAGCTTCTGTTTTGAGATAAGATCATGGCTCACTTTGCAAGAGGTGAATCTGGTGACCTGTTCAAATGCGGCCCCTAAAAATAGCCACAGTGACTACAACAGGTACCGTATACTGTGCACATTAAAAGGCAACCAAAGGACTCCAATTCCTTCAAAGCAAAGCACAAAGGCTTCAATAATAGACTTAAATTGTAGTTCACCAGCATGTGTTCAAGCTTGTTTTTGTATACCGTGGTTGTTTATTGCATTCAGCTCAAGAAATTTCAAGCCGTAAGCACCCCATCAATCTGCATTATTAAGCAATGTTCTATTGATTTAATATAACTCCGTTCTACCCCTTTATTTTAAGTCGTATTTCCTACAGTCAAGCTATTCATTAAGAAACGTTAATATTTGGATGAAGCGTTTATTCATTGGGTCATTATTTATAATTAAATTCAATGTTTAATAAAAGATTAAATTGCATAGACCATTGTAAATATGTACATGGCGTTTAACCGTTTGTTTACTCACAAGCAGATGTTTAAAATTCACAATTATTTTCAATTTTGTTTGAAATAATCACCTATCATATGGCAATTATGTAAACTCCGGGTGTACTGCTGTTTAGTATTACATGCTGCTGTCGTATATTATGTGTGTCTAGCAGGTTTTACAACCGTGGTATCCTTTTCTATATGTTTTATTTAATTTGATCTTAAGACGGGATATACAAAAGGTATTTGGTATTTTCGTAACTGCGATACTATCATTTGACTTGTTTTTAAATGGAAATACTGTATTGAACATTAGAGTGTCTGGTATATGCATTTTTAAAATATAGCTGTTAAATGTGTACTAAAACATTTTCCCTTGTCATACGTTTATGTTTGTTTATTACATTGCATTTATTAATTTAACATTTTACAGCAAGAAGTGGACATGTTATTGTCAGGCTTGTTCGCATGTGTTTAACAGATCTCTGGTATACACAGAAATGCATGTACATAAAAGAAACCTGTATGTGATGTCACAAAATCCTAGTCCTATTTCCTTATTGGTTTGTATATTAGAAAAAAACAGATCACACACTATTTCACCTTTCCATTTTGGGTTTAAATGGGGAGATCAATGAAAACAGTTGTAATGATCTAATTAATTATGGCAAAATTAAAAGCAAGTACAAAATCAATCTCTGATGGTGTCGAGGATAGAATTAAATTGATGGCCCATCTGTTCACCCCATAGACTATGAATAAGCAATCTAAGGCGCAGCTAATAGAATACGGCTCAGCGTATTAAATACATTTGCGATATTGTTTTATTTTTACTTTTTAAATTTTTAAAAAAAAAAAATTAGTAACGTTTTAAAAAAAAATAAAGATGTGTTTTTTAAAATGATTTTCAGTATTCTGTAAAAATGTCTAAAGGAAAATTGCCTCCATTGGAACCTGATAGGTTCAGAAAGATGTTTCGTTTTAAACAAAGGCATTTAACGCTTCTACAACGCTATTTCTGATTAATGTTTTCCAGAGCTTAAATATAGCATTTAAGAAACTTTATTTTAGAAAGCTGTTGCACAATAACCTCAGTTTAATAGAGTTGTGAACGGATCAATATTTAAAAAATGCCTTTAGTTTCGTTTGACACATGCCCCGTCTATTCTTTTGGAAATCTTAGCACTTGTTTTGCTTTTTGTCATTGGGCTCCTGTCACTATTTTCCCTCGTGTAAGTTAAGCTTTTGTTATTAGCTATACACATTTATTGTGGTAGCCAGCTGGAGTTTTTGAAGACCTTATAAGCACTTGCAAAATTTTTAAACACTATTAAAAAAAGAAGTATTCACGAACTGTGTTATTAAATACTAAAGACAGTTTATCGTATAATGACAACAAGAGAGACATGTAGGATTGCATTTTTAGCAAAACGCTCTTCTGGGTTCACATATATTATTTCCAAAATATCTGACATAATTTGATATTCTTCCCAAATGGTTTGTACTGTAATTTCAAAATCTTCCTACACAGTCACTAAGTAATAATTGAATTTGTAAAATAAGCATGCCGTGTATACGGTTTTGTTTGAAATCTTGTGTAGGCCTTTTGGCCTTGACTTTGACGTTGTATTTAATGTATTGATTTACATATTACTGATTGGTAGTAAACATTGACCAATACATATTACTGTCGACATGTAAACAAATAGATCTTAGCTCATAAACTTAAAAAAAATAGTAATGAATATAATTAAATTATAATATATATATATAGTATATATATATATATATATATATATATATATATATATATATATATATATATATATATATTTCATATATATATATTTACATGTATTGGCACGTAGTAGAATAGCACAAATAAGAAGCATTTGCTTTTCAGTTTGCAATGATTAAAAAATGCACATCTTTTTCAAATCTAAACAGTTTTTTCATGCAGCCGATAATAGCACATAATACCGTTATGGTAAACAGATCAGAAATATCAACATAGAGAAATACAGTTTTAGAATTACGGAATATAATCTCTCCAGAAGTCTAGAAGGTTTGATGTTCAACTTACACCCAGTGATGCCAGCTCCCAACTGAAGTACGCGGCAGGTCTAGGAAAAAAAAAAAAAAAAAAAAAAAAAAAGCCATATCGATTGGTGACGTTAGCATTGTGATATTAAGGTGAATGGGGACAGGAACCAGAGACTGCAGAAAATTGAAGAAAAACGTGACTATTACCCCTGTACTTGGTCTCTGACGTCTTTAACTTTTCCCCTTTCTTCTGTGAAGTACACTTGGCTAACTTGGTGTTGGACAATAGTCTGTGACAGGCTGGAAGCAGGAGAAGCAGCGAAAGAGTCGCTTTTTGGTTCCTGAGCACATCAGAACTGAGGCGCTCCATTCTTTCCCGTTCTCCCCTCCTTCTGTTTCCATTCCCCATTTCACTAATCCACAGGCCATTAACAGCTGAGGCTAAAGATGAATGGCTTTCTGTCACTCTAACAAACCACTTTTAATTAGGCGTCAACTCTCCTTTATATATAAATGTTTATTTATTTATTTATTTATTTGATTAAAACACTAATTTGTGATGTGATGAAACACAATGAAACTATAGCAACTCCCGGTCATCAGTTATATTTTTTATTTATTTATTTATTTATATTTTTATTTGGATCAAACTTGTATATTATATGATAGGCGCTATATATGGGATTTTTTTTGGGCACGTATTTCAAAACATACCTCGTTAAGGTACCACGCGTGTCACATTACCTTTATGGTTCATTTGTATTGTCATATGAGCAATTTTATCAATAGAAACCAACAACAGTAACACAGACAATGATATTTTCTTTATCAAATGGCCTTTAAAAGGTTATGTGTTAATAATATTGTATTAACTATTCTTTCAACAGCTCTTGCCACTATAACTTGTCTTTGCCTAAAATCTGTTTTAGGATATTAGTTTTGAGAAGCTGGTTCAAAGTATTTTTTACTAGTGTATTCTATTTATAATGTAAGGTCTATAATCTGCTTGATAATACACATGCACAGTATGCATAAGGTTGGAGTTCTTTTCTTGTTGTTGGTGTAAATATAAGTACATGTGATGGTTTGACTGTAAATGGCAAAGCAGATTTATTGCGGTTACTGTACGTAAATGGTCAACTGCAAACGTTGCTAGAGATTATGTATTAATGTATTAATAGCTAAGGCTTTATAGATCATATAATACTCCACTTAAACATTTTTTATTTCTGACTTTTACGTTAAATATTCCCTGGACAATATGCAACTGGAGGTAATAAACCAGACAAATACTAACATTTGTTTACGTATTAGGTCCCTACTTTAATATATACGATTTGTCTCCACTTAATCTTTTTGGAAAGCACTGCTGAGTATGAAACAAATATAATTTCATTAAGGAGTGTTAATTTCTAGTTTCATTTGTATGGCATTATCTTCCCATAGGAAAGCATATTTAAACACCTACATGATCAATGACGTAGTAATGGTAGTAGTGGCAATACTACTAATAATAATAATGCCATTGGTTCAACTTAGGAAAAAAAGCGTATAAATGAATTTAAGATCATACTTTGGAATGGGTAAACAAACTCAAAGAAATTCATTTGAAATAACAGTCAGGTCAAAGATCAAAGCTTGAAATCTAGGATCCCATTATAGATATTTATATGACGTGCGTTTAAAGAATCCTTGCCTTGTGTCGGATTTGTAAAGATGGTCCGTTATAAAGAAGAGAGGTTAGATGTCGAACGCAGAATGGAGAGTCTTACACGTGTGCCATTAACATTCAAAACAGGCAAATGCAAAACAAAAAAGAAGGGGGGGGGGGGGGGGGGGGGGGGGCTACATCAGCCCTTCGGTTCGTGCACCAGATTGGATAGAACTTTTTTTTTTTTTTTGCCGTGGGAAACGCTATCACAGGTGCAGAATGAGGAAAAAATACAATTTGTATAGGACAAAACCAATTAAGGGGTCTATGGGACAAAATTCAAGGATTGAAACATTAACTCTGTCACCAGAAGGGTAAAAATAATAATAATAAAAAAAAAAGAATTCAGGGGGTCTTATAGGGGAAAAGGATTGTAGCTTTAGGGGAAATGCGCTCTGGAGTGTGAAATTGCAGCCCATGGTGCTACATATTGTACCAGAAGCTTCCTCCAAAAACAGTAACAAAAAGAAAAATCATCCCCAAACCTGGCCAGAAGGCACAAAACTGAGACTGGCCTTCTTTAAGAGAATATGAATCTAACCCATGTAAGTTTCAAACATACATTTGTAAACACACACACACACACACACACACACACCACACACACACACACACCGGTATTTTCGCCTTGGGGAACCGGTACTTTAAAAAGAGAAATAAAGTCCTGCCCCAAACATTTTGGAGACCAGGCATAAAAATTTGAGAATGTGTTTTAATTGGGTATTGCGTTAAAAGTAGATAAGAACCAGGAAGGGAAGCGGGTCTTTTAGAAGGGAAAGTTTTTGAAGTTTCTTTTAGATACAGTACAATGCAAAGGCGTTTTTCAAAAGCCCAACCCGAGGTTTTTCCAAAGGAAAAGGCCCTCTCTTGGGGGGTGGGGATGAAACAGTTAGCAGGCGTACGTTATGCTGTTTGTGTTTCATTATTGTTATTGTTTTGCAACATTTACGTCACCGTATGTTAGAATGACAGGACGCAACACACACACACCGGTATTTTGAACGGTACTTTAAAATTAGCAATAAAGTCCTGCAGGAACATATAGGGAGACAATAACATTTTGAAATGTGTTATAAGATTGGGTATTGCGTTAAAATGTAGATAAGAACCCAGGAATTCTCTTAAGAAGGGACAACTCTTTGAAGTGCTTTGCAGTACAATGCAAAGGCGTTTTTCATCAAGCCCTAACCGAGGTATTTACAAAGCAGGCGTACGTTATGCTGTTTGTGTTTCATTATTGTTATTGTTTTGCAACATTTACGTCACCGTATGTTAGAATGACAGGACGCAACTTGAAAAAGTTAAAGAAAAAAACATTTAAATTGCGAGATTAAAGTTATTTAAATGAGCAGTTGGTTTATTGAATTGATCACCTGTATTGGGAAGCTAATGATCCCAATCCGGAAATCAGTATCTCTTAAAACACAAAACGTTTATTTTTCTTTAATTTCCTCCAAAGGGCGGATGAGCTTTTTGAAGTGTAAATTCAAGACGGGACATCCTTGTAAAAAGGTTAATGAAAACTTGTAGTATCCGAGACTGGGAAACAGACAACCTGTCTTTAAAGGATTGGCACAGCTGAAACGCATTTCGAAATTCAAAATATACTGGAACATTTTATGCGTTCACATACTGATATGTTTGAATAACTTACACATTATTGCTTACATGTTTATTGCATTGTGTTATTTGTGCGAGTTGCTACTATTTTGCTAAACTAAGAATAATTATCATGATATTTTGTAAATGTTAATCAACCTTTCATTTTTGTTGTTTAAGCTTTAGCACACAGTAGGGAATTGAAGTTGTGTCTACACAAAATGTTATTAGGCTATACATACCCACATGCAATGCTATTAACATAATGGCTCTCTTATATATATATATATATATATATATATATCTATATATATATATAATATAAATATATATATATATATATATATATTATAATATATATATATTTTTATTTTTAATATAAACTACTTGATGACTGACGTTTGGTGAAAAATGATTTGACTTTGATGTTAATGATTGTTATTAAAACTTCTACTGGTTGGAAATTTACAATTCTGAGGGTTTAAAATCGCACTGTTCAGAGTGTTAAAAATAACATGTTTAATGTAAACAAGACAAAGCTTGTAAGTCTCATTACTAAAAACCTTCTCTTGGTTTCAGGCGTTAATTCAGAAAATCACGAAACTGTTTAGCGATCTGTAGCCTAAATGGTATGTATTCAGTCACAAACACACTTAAACAAGCAGAAAAACACAGTACCTCTTTTTCTAAGTTCTTGTTCTCGTTTTCGATCTCATGAATGTGTAGGCCTATTCGTTCTTTTTTTTTTTTTCTAACGGTCACTGTACAATGCAAATACTGCAACTGTAAAATAAATAGTTCGTAAAATGCCTTACTGCAATATGTTTTCCCTCAACTTGTGTGATGTTATGTATTCCTGTTTATACATAATGACTTTCTACGTGCGAATTTTGTACTTCGACTATTCATGTGAAAATTGTAAAGAATACTTGAGGAAAGAGGTCCCATTCTGAATTCTGAGGGTAATGACAGAAAATAATTTTGATACAACTTATGTCGGTACGTTTTGATACTTGTATTTATTTTCCTGTTTTAATCTAGTAAACAAAATATAACAGAAACATGTTTGTTTTTTTTTTCCCTACTCGGCTGTTATTTTTATTTTTTATGAAGGACTGCTGAAGACTGATAATATCTCGTTTCTATATTTAACCGATACTCTAGCCTGAAGTTAAACTACTCAAAACTTTTTTTTTTTTTTTTCCCCAACACTGTTATCAGGAAGATCTAAGACAAATGAAACCAAGGAGCGCCATCTACAGAAGAATATCAAACACAACACAATAACCCAGCCAGACATCATGTTCTCCACAAACATTATTAAGAAGAAATGTTAAGAACATATGAAGAAAAATTGTTATATATATATATATATATATATATAATATATAATATATATTATATATATCATATATATATATCTATATATATATATATATCATAGAATTATATATATTATACCCAGTTTATTTGGACTGTTTATCACTGCAAATATTTTTTGAACATTATTTATAACATACCCAGTTTTAAATATATAATATACCCAATTGAATTATCACAAGTTCCTTGTGTCTATGTGTGTATTAAATTGGATCCATAAAATGAACAATGCATTGCTTGTTTGTTTTCTTTTTTAGCACATATGCTGTGAATAAAGTTTGCCTTATAATGATTTACAGATTCAAATAGTTTTGTTTAATTTAGTTGCTTGTTTAGTTCTTTTGAGGATAATGAAACCCCTTATGTATTCTAAATAGAGCAGTAGCAATCAATGTGCATGCTTTCTGTTCTCTTGTCCTGTTAATTTCGCTTCCTTTTTTTCTTTTCCCGAACTCTAAATGGTTTCCCCCTCGTCTGTTTCCCTCCCCTTTCGAAGTGTCAGATGAAGGGACCTCCTCATCTGGGCTCCAGTTTTTTGCGTTGGCGAATCACAAAGTGTTGGAATCTATTGCCTTTGTCTGACAAGTCATCCATCTCTAAGCAAGGGGAGATCTAGAGGGAGGGGTTGCTGCAGCTTTTAGAAACAGAGACACGGGGAGAGGGGCTTCATTCTCAACCCAAAGCTTCTTGCAAGCACATCCCACCTTCAAAAAAAAAAAAAAAAAAAAAAAAAAACCACAAGACACTTTCAGTGTGTCCATGTTTTCCCTGTCACCTTTATATACATATCTGATCAAACCCAAGACCTGCCATCCAGACCCAACGACATCATAAGGAGGAATTTCTACTGCAGTTTTAAAAGAAGACGCAGCGAGACTCACTGAGCAGAACCGAATGTCTTGTCTCGTCAGCATGTGCCTTGAAATCATCCAATAATTTCCAGATTTGGTACATTTTGTTTATAAATCTGTTGTTATTTAAAGTATCGGTCATGTTCTTCACCTGACACACCTTCCTAATCTCTTCGGTGCAAGGACTCGACTGAAATACGCGAGAGCGCAACTTTGCCGTTGTGTTTTTTTTTTTGTTTTTGTTTTTTTTTTTTGTTTTTTTTCTTCTTCTTCAGAAGTTGCCTACAGATCGATTGAATTCGGACACAGACTGCTTGGTTTTGTTCTTATCTAGTAGCATAGTTTTCGTTTCCTTGAATTTAAAGCTGCATTATCAAGGCGAAACGGCGGCTTCGGTCGATTATCTTTCTTTTCTCTGCTATCCTATGGATATTCACTGCAAAGCAGACCCGTTCTCAGCGATGCACCGTGAGTACACAAATAGTTCTTATTGTAAACCCTGCATGTACACGCATGCTGTTTTTCTGATATTGTACTTATTGCTTTGACAACGAGGAATACATTTGTGAAATATATTTTAATGTATCGTACGTACTGTGAAATCACGTTGATTTGATTTTTAAAATGTGTGTTTGGGGGGAAAAAATACATACAGTTACTCAGGCGAAATCTATAGCATGCACATACGTTCCCACAAACAGAATTTAGAGAACAAATCCTATATCTATATGGAATATTACTGATGTATTTAATATCCTATAGGTCGGTGTTTGGCTTTGTGATTAGATCATTTACAATTAAAAAGCCGTGAACTTTGGATCTATTTACAGGTGTAATTTTAACATAAGCTGCGAAACGTAAATATATATATATATATATATATATATATATATAATATATATATTATATATTTATATATATATATTAATATAATAAAATAGCGTAAAATACAGTTTCAACTTCCAATACAGTTACGTAGTTGTAAATAAAGAAGTCTAAAGATTGGAATTATTATAGAAATAAATAAACAACATCATTGTTGGCGCTAATGTATAACTTCCAGTATATAATTATAAATACTAATAGAAGACGTTTGCAAGGCATATATTAATCACGTGTTTCCTATGTCACCAACACATATAGAAAGCAAGTGCTCTGAAGAATTCTGCAAATTACACTAAGTGAGGTGATTTAGTAATCTAAGCTAGGCTTGTGTACCATGCAATATAATTATCTACAGAAGAAAAGCTCCTTGAAAACTTTGGTCAAAAAATGTGGCAGAATATATATAAAACCGTATTTTGCTAATCTAACCACACTGGAATATTTTTATTAGAATAATATATGTGTAATCGTTTTACCTTTACTACCTTTAAATAATATGTAATATGAGTTATCAAGGCTCGCTTTAATTATTTATGATAAATGGCATGGGGAAATCAAACAGCGTGTAACTTTATACCAACAGCATGTGCCGGGCTGGAGAGGAACTATCTAATCATATTCTATTTGTATAAAATGAATGCAAAATGACTTGAGTTTGATGGGTACAACTGTAATTAAAAGAACTGAGTAGAAAATAATTCTATAATTTTTAAATGGGAAAAAGAAAGGGGAATTGTTGTGACTATGTTATATTGATTTAGGCCTTGACATTTCAGGTAAAAAGACGGGTCTCAAAAATAAACACAATGTTAAAATGTCCAGATGTCCACACAGTTCAATTTTAGAGGAACAAAAACGTTTAAAAAGCCGTACTATTTTGGGAATATCACGTTAAGTTTGACATGTTCATTGTGTTAATGTACAGGGTGTTAAACTGCAGGTGACGCACTGCGTTTCTAACACTACCTGAAACTATAAAGGGATTAATAATGGATATAACAGGAATTCAACTAGGTTTGGAGATACCTGTATGTTTATATAATGGGTATAATGGTTAAAGGTGTTAGATTTTTTAAAAAGTATTATATACTTATGTTTTGGCAGACTAAATGACTAATAGTCTTCTTTTACCATTATTCAATGTTAAATAAACAATTATGTGTTTCTTTGGAATTATATTTAAGGGTGGACTTCTGAGACTATAGATAAACAAGAAAGTATGAACAAGGTGTTATTGATATTAGAGCTATAGAGAAAAGTGAAGCGGTTTAATTAAAGTGAAAAGCGAGCTCCATTCGGAAGCCGGTGATGAAAACGAACAGAAGTAAAATGCATTTGTAAAGCAACCTATTTGTATTTGTGCAATGCTGACTTTGTGTTTTTTTTTTTTTTTTTTAATGGAAAATATAATTCGTTTCTCAAAATATAAGCAATTGCTTTCCTGTAATTAATGGTATTGTATTATATTTATTTATTTTGTTTTATACGCGAAAGAGAAACACTGAAAAGGTAGGCCGATAACACCAGCCTATATTATGATCATGTTGTTATATTGTGATTAAACTGAGATATAATTTCCCGCATACTGTTGGATATTTTTGTTATCCTTTAATCGGCTAATTTTAATCGTTACATTTCCCCGCTCTCTGATAATTTACTTATATTATCTATTTTCTTTTCTTTTCGTGTATTTGTTTCCTATGTGCATGGTCTCCTCCGTCTCCTCATGTATGTAATGTTATGTGTTTTTGATGTTGTTGTTTCCCATATAGGGCACGGGGGTGTAAACCAGCTGGGAGGGGTGTTTGTGAATGGCAGACCCCTACCTGATGTGGTGAGGCAGAGAATTGTCGAGCTCGCCCACCAGGGAGTGAGACCTTGTGACATCTCCAGGCAACTAAGGGTTAGCCATGGGTGCGTTAGCAAGATCCTTGGCAGGTAAGCAGCCAAATCCCTTCCCGTTTAAAAAAAAAAAAAAAAAAAGTTAAATTAACAATAATGGTGCAACTGAACTGCATTTCTTCTGTGGTAAATCCCTATGAAATCCAGTGCTCCTTTTAATAAATCTATCCACGTTTGGAATTACGGTGTCATACAAATAAAAAGAGTTGATAAATCCTGTTAAAACACAAGACTAGGAATTATAGTTTATGCTTGGCAAGATTTTATTTGTTTATTTATTTACACATGATGAAGTCGACGTTTTGAATTAAATCACCTTAATATAATAAGGACACAAAAATTAGCCGCGCGCGTACTGCGCAGCAGGTAAGTCCAGATTCATTGAATGTCCCCTTACCTAAGTCCATCCGATTTAAATTGAGAAATATAACCAAAACACGTAATACCTAAAGGGCATATCCATCTTGAAATTCCTAAAATGAAATAGGATTGCTTGATGTTAATCCAGGCTATTTTAATAATGATATGGGAAGGGGGGAGGGACAATTTTAATTCTGATGATTTTTGCCAGTAAACTGACAAAAACACAAATGCGTAACAATAACTTCAAATTCCATACATGCACATATATCGAAAGCTCATTGTGGCACAAATGCAAATATAAATAGACCTAACAGCAGCAATCAGAATTCAGTGCTGTACTGAGATTCCTTAATGTGCGTTAGTATGAAAGTTTTTGAAATATTTTTTCAGCTATCAAAAGGATTTAAGAAGGTATATCTTTTTTTTTTTTTTACTTATTTCTGTCATTCTCTGAAAAATAATAATGCTTAGGAAACGTTTTTAGTCAAAAATGTTTTTAAAAATGGTTTATTATTATTATTATTATTATTATTATTATTGTTATTATTATTATTATTATTATTATTAGTAGTAGTAGTAGTAGTAGTAGTAGTAGTAGTATTTATTTATTTATTTATTTATTTATTTCTTAGCAGACGCCTTTATCCAGGGCGACTTACAGTTGCCATCGTACAGAAAGAGACATGACATGTACTGTGCATATAATTATTATTATAATAAATTAATTATTATTATATATTATTAATATTTTATAATTATAATATAATTTTAATTATTAAAATGTTTAACAAAATAGTTTGTGACAGATTACAGTTAAACATATCAATTTCCAACATAGCTGATCAGGCTATTCTTTCGGCGTTTCTAGTACATTGTTTTCGCTAAATGCACATAAATACATGGATGTATGTCCAAAAATGGGAGTGTTATTTATTAATCTCATTTCAGAAAGAAAGACGCTTCTTTTTATTTTCAGAAGGGTGTTTTTTTATCATCCATTCTCTCTCTTTTTTTTTTTTTTTTAAATTAAAAAAAACATACAAAACTTGTCTCTTCTGGGAGTGCAAGAGCCGCCACCCTTGAGAAATAATCAGGAAACCGAAACAATCAAGGTTTTAATGTTCTGCCTAAAAAAAACAACCAACCTACCAAACAAACAAACAAACAAAAACCTTTGGGACATGTTAATGTATGACATGCGATGTGTTGCAATGTTGTTTTGTGAAATCTGCTGGGTTTACGGACTGGTAAGACAAATGCAAACAGTAACTTTTAAGCTCAATAGCGGTGCTATATCCGCGTGAAATGAAAGCACCAAAAATTGGATATATTGTTATACATTGCAATGTTTCTTACGGTTGAACACACATGTACAATGTATGTATGTATGTATGCATGTATGTATGTATTATTATTATTATTATTATTATTATTATTATTATTATTATTATTATTATTATTGCAGGTACTATGAGACAGGCAGCATTAAACCCGGAGTTATTGGTGGTTCCAAACCTAAAGTGGCGACCCCCAAAGTTGTGGATAAAATCGCAGATTACAAACGCCAGAATCCCACTATGTTCGCGTGGGAGATCAGAGACAGGCTGCTGGCAGAAGGCGTCTGTGACAACGACACTGTCCCCAGTGTGTCATCCATCAACAGGTAAAAATAATAATAATAATAATAATATATATATATATATATATATATATATATATATATATATATATATATATATATATATATATATATATATATATATATATATATATATATATATATATATATATATATATATATATATATATATATATATATATATATATATATATATATATATATATATATATATATATATATATATATATATATATATATATATATATATATATATATATATTGCTATAAATATTGATTATCAATAATAACACTAACGTCATTTATAGAAAAACACAATGTTACACTAGCATCTCTCATTTGTGACAATGTGTACTGCACCCAATGTGTAATCAGCATAAGAAATAATAGAATGTGTCTTCAGTTTAGAGCAAAGGGTAAAATAAAATAAACAAATATCAGCACAAAAAAAGACAAATCGGTTAAACAACTAAAGAAAAGTTACAACAAGCAGTGCGTTCAATTTCTTTATTTATTTTTTATATCTATTTATTTATTTTACATGTACTTAGCTTTGGAATTATTCAAAAGAAGTAACAGGGTTAACACATGACTGATACACAAAAACATGATGAAATGTAAATTACCATCAAAGAATTGGGAACCTAATTGAAAATATATAGACTTTTACTAAACGATGCGTGTAATTGAAAGCAATATAAATGGAAATGGAAGATGCGGCTTTAAACATGATATTTTAGCTAATATCTTCGTAAATGAATCAAACAAAGAAATGCCCAGTCTGGTTGTTTTTTTAAAAATTGTTAAGCTATTATGTGTTTTTAAATCAATTCAATGCGAACAGTATATCATTATCTTTTTTCAATACAAACGTGTATCTATAATGCATATTTTAAAAGTCTTAAAAAACTTAGATTTTTTTAAATACCCCCTGTTCACCGAGGGTGGTCTGTATAGTGCAATTCAATCCCAAATCCTTCAACAATCAGTCCTTACAGAGGTAGATCTAAAGCTGAGAGCACCACAATCACATCTGTCTGGATGAAAACCAATCAATACTCTGTAACCAGATCCACTGGCAATGGGAAATAGACAGCACAATAGTTCAATATTAAGGCTAATGTGCAAGAATAGGCAGTTTCTTCATTGTGAACTGATAGTTATGTTTCCAAATAAACTCAGACCACATCTGAAGCAAAAATCCATTACATAACAGCATGGCAATAGGGCTACCTACAAAATAGTAACAGTATTGCATGCAGGTCTCACTAATAACTATTGAACCTTATTCACTATTAGTCTTTTGACACCTCTTGTCGAACCCAACTGACGTTTATTTTGAATGGAAATACACTTTCAATCAAAACAGCTTTTTCCTGGATAATAAAATAACAGTTTAATATTTATATTAAGGATTTGGAAGAAAAAAATATATATATTGGACTAGATAGTGTTACAGTAGCACTTCAAAACTTTCCTCCTTGGACAGTGGAATGAAAGTACACATCTATCTGAAAAAACAAAGTGAGCAGTTATGACTTTATTACCTTGGAGTAATGTTAATTATATAAGCATCATATGATTTCAAAATGAAATCAAATGAAAGCAAATGTTCAACGAGATCGCAGCACAGAAAATATTCTTCTAAAAAGTTAAATAGCACTCACAGTTCATAATTGCACCTCAATATCTAAAGCTGATGTCACTCAATTTTTCATTTATAATATTTAAAGGTGTGGCACATGAAGCCATAGCAACCACGATGCAGAAGCTCTTCAGCTATCAATCACACATGACTTCTTACTTTAAGATGTTCTGTATACTTTAAACGTTAACCCTATTGCAACTAAATGTCTCACTTGTTTGCGTGTATACTGAAGGCAATTAATCAAAGTAAACTCAACATGCTTTTTGCTCCAGTAATTGAGTGTTTTGTATAATGAAATTGGGCTGAAGTTTTGGACAATCTGGTTTTGGACAATCGGATGGCAGCTTTATGCTAAAGACATTTTCGTTGACAAAAGCATTTTCCTCTCTTTTAATTATAAAAGTAAATGGATGGATGGATAGATCAGGTAAAACCATGGATACACATCCGTCTAATCTGTTTGCTCCATGTAGACCAAATGCTTGGCTTTGGTCACCTTGTAGAGCTCTAACCCCTTTCTTGGCTAAGTGAGTTAAATTATAACCAGATTTTTTAAATGCCAGTGTTAATAACAAAGCCTCACCACCCTTGTGTCTATGCCGGAAAGATACATGGCTGACCAAAGTTTAAGAGGAGGTATCTAAGAAGGAGAGAAAGGAGAAGGGGAAGCGAGCAAGACTGGGAGTAAACCCCCTACTCAGGAGCATGAGTAATGAACTTTGCTTAGGAGGCACTCTTCCATAGAGCTGGCATCAGCATTACATTTTAATGAGCTGATTGGAGAGCAAGGGTAGCCTCACACAAGATAGCAAAAAAAAAAAAAAAAAAAAAAAGTTGAAAAAATTCATTTCATGCCCTGTGGTTGCTTTAAAAAAGGACAATTTGAGCAGGTTTGAACACATGTATGTGATCGTTTTTAAATGTGCATTAATCGTATTAAAAGACCCCTATAAACTTTTCATTTTTAATTAAAGTCAACTGAGTGATTTACAAATGGAGCACTCTATGAGCCTTTGTTTATGTAGGAAATTAAAATGTAAATACAATGGAACGTATTTCTATTACTAAAGGAACTTCAAGAATCTGTTAGTTTTTTTTAATTGCCTCCAGAATAGTTAACTGTGATTATCACTTTTTGTATTAACAAGCTTTTAGTCTAAAATTCAGCATTTAGTTGAAGATATTTATGAGCGAATTATAGTTTGAGTAAAAAAAAAAAAAGTTTTAACTAAAATTGATCAAAAATCTTTAAAAAAAAAAAAAAAAAAAGAAAGCATCACTTGGGTCTTTGATAATCTGAAATTTCATGCCACCTTTAATTTATCAGCTGTTAAAAACTGCAGAAATTTAAATTCACACTTTCATAAATATAAAAAAAATAAAATAAGCAAGCAAGCGAATCGCTTTACAGAAATGTCCTGTTTTTAAGTTAAATTAAGTAAAGTACTGACGTACTGTTAATATATATCTATATATATAGTTCAGGACAATTCAATTATAATGTCTATCTTAGACACGGATATATATATATATATAT
The DNA here is from genome assembly GCF_017654505.1 of Polyodon spathula. Classification (NCBI taxonomy): domain Eukaryota; kingdom Metazoa; phylum Chordata; class Actinopteri; order Acipenseriformes; family Polyodontidae; genus Polyodon; species Polyodon spathula. The sequence continues at coordinate 11,770,783 of NC_054546.1, read as the reverse complement.
ATATATATATATATATATATATATATATATATAAAACATTCATTTATCTCACTGTAAATAAAATATAATATTTTCTTCCCATCCATTAAAAGTCATTTCTGTGTCAGTGTAGACCAACAGAGTGAATCTAGTCACTCTCAGGCTGATTTTTATTAAAAAGCAGGTACAGCAATACAGTGCAAACAGGTTTGAATCTACAGCATAAATTGGACATAAGAAAAGAGACACACTACCTCAAGGTTTATGTTCTAAGGAAACTGACCTCAGGTCTGTTGACAAAAGAGGATGTTCTAGCGTTAAACACTTTTTTCCCTGCATGAATTATTAAAGATTACACAGAGATACGGTTGTACTTTGTGTTAGAGCTGCTACAAGGAATTGCCACCAAATACCTGCTTGTAGACATTAAAAAAAAAAAAAAAAGGTCCTCAAAATCTCTCAATGGTATCGATTCAGACTCAAAGTAATTTTATTATTTCTTCAGGGAATTTTCAGCAACAGCTGAAGTCATTAATTCACCCTTCCAAATTGCTTATTCAATACTAGGAACAAGGATTCCAAATAAAGGCCTTGAATTTATGTGGCTCACATGAGTCAAAGGGTCAAACAATTGTTATGAAGGGAAGTTAAAAATCCAAATAAAATATTGATATGTGTTTTCTAGAAAAGGCTTGTAGCTTTTGTTGCCTTGCCCTAAGGACAGTGCATTGAGTGAAATTGGAAGCTACCTAAGTCATTGAAATCAATGGAGGTGTGATGTTTATAGACTGTTTTGATCATTAAATCTTAGTTGCCCTGACACTAGTAGGGAAGTTCATAATTTCAAACTAAATTAAAAAAAATATATATTTTACTATTCCGCAAGTCAAATGAACACATATATATATCATTTGCTTTTAAGGCATTATTTCTCCACCAATGCATTAATTAAATATGCTAATCAAGTATGTGAGTTTATTTTCAAGGTTCATAAACTGTGAGAAGGTTAGGACTCTTGTGTGTTCGAAAAATCAAAATTCTATTGAAAAACTTGCGACTATTTTTTACATTTTTATACAAAAAGGTTTAGAATTTTACGGTTAATGTTTCAGCTAAAAGTTGAACTCTAAAAATTGGATACTTGAACTTTCATGATTAACTGTTTCAAAGTTTACAAATTATTGTGGCAGATAGCCTCTTTTTTAAAGTGCCAAACAGATTAAATTAATCTTATGCTGGAGTAAGCTTGTGCACAGCAATAAGGTACTATTGCTTTCCTGTCACATATAATTTATAGCTTTCCATTTGCATCTGTTCGCCTGTGAATAATCCCCAACTTTTTTATCCCCAAGCCCCGATCAATAGAATCTCATCTGCATTGGCACTTGTGGCTGTTCAGTTATAAAGAGGTGTTTGATTTGGGAAGATCGAAGCCAAGAGTGTTGGGTGCTCCTGTGGATGCTACAGAAAGAGAGAGGGAGAGAGGTGGTGGGGAGAAGGGAAAGATGATTAGTCCTGGGCCAGGTAGAGTCACCGAAATTGATCACTGATCTGATTTCATGGTTTATTTGCAAGATCATTCAAGCCAGATTGTATGCATTTCTTACCTTAATTCCCTTTTCAAATTTGAAATTAAAAGTCACATATACCAAAATAGTTTTTAGGACGGCTTTAGCTAAGGATTTCACACGGTCATATTCAACTCTTTCCTCATAAAAAAAGAGCATAAAGCTATGGTCAAGTGCACAAACAAATTCCATCCTAATTTATTTGTAAAGAATGTGTTCAAATCCAATCCTTACCCACATTAACAAATGGAATGAATCATGCTTGACCTGCCCAGCTTGTGATGTCTGTTTGATCCACGTCCATGACCACATGTAAGGGCCTGGTGAGGTTGTTTCTTTGTCTGAAATTTGAATTTTGGGCAGACATATTGGTGTGCTCAAGTCATTTTAAACAGTTGTCCAAAGAGAAATTATCATGGTTTGCATGCTGTAGATTATGTTTTAACAATTTACTCTTATTTATACCGTGCAGGATTATTCGGACCAAAGTTCAACAGCCTTTCCACTCTTCCCCAGATGGAACAGGGACACCGCTTTCAACAACAGGCCACACCATAGGTAAGCCAGAAAAAAAAAAAAATTATATATATTTGAAATGTCTAACTCTGCATGCATAATTGAATACAGGCGGAGTTTTAATTCTGAACTCAGCAAAGAGACTTTACATATGCCAATGTTCAAAACTGAGGGAACAAAAGTCATTATTATGCAGTGCTAATAGGCTATGTCCAAAGCTAACTGCTTCAACCCTGAAAAAAATGAAAAGTGATTTAATCAGCAAGCTATATGTATGAAGAACGATCACAAAGGTAGAAAATCTCGGTTCAAAGCAGTTCTATAACAGTTTATTCTTCTTAAAGTATTACTCACTTCTCAATTATTTTAAATAAAATGTTCCCCTTTCTCAGTACCAAGCACAGCCTCCCCGCCGGTATCCAGTGCTTCAAATGATCCAGTTGGATCTTACTCTATCAACGGCATTCTGGGTATTCCACGGTCGAATGGAGAAAAGAGGAAACGAGACGATGGTAAGAGGAAAGGGGATATTAAGACTTGTTTGTTTCATGCCTTGTCACCTTGTCACCTGTAGGTTAGCATTTCAAGCTACAGGATCCACTCCTCTCATCTGTTTGTTTAAGTGGCTTAGATTTTCTGAAGTCTTGGCTCTGGTCCTTTCCATTGACCTGCAGATAAATTTAGCTTTACCTTTTTAATTTTAAAATACTGGTTCTTGATTTCATGCAATGTGATACACAAAGAAGTGTAAATTATTAGGCAGCATGGTCCTCGCGTGGCATAATAAAGGGATACTTTGAATGGATGTGCAACAGAGCTTAAGGTGTTCCATGCATAGGATATCACCATTACATATAGAGTCCAGAAGCCAGAGCACATTTGGAGGTCTTGATTTAAAGTTTAATGACTTTGGAGGTGCACACAATTTGGAGGTGCACACAATTTTTTTTAATGCTGCTTGGTTTATTGTTAGAATAGCAACACACACAAACTAGTATTTATAACATATATGACATTGTAATATAATTAGACTTTTGGACATCTAGAACTGGGGTGGAAGATAATCAATATTCTTTTATTTTTATGACAATCATTAGTCGGAGTTATTCTGTTTGCGGAAGGTGAAATGTGTTTATGCAGCAAAATAATAATCATGCATCAAGTTAACAAGAAAGCCCATGATTTTTAATCGACATTTAGAAAAGGAATACTATCACAGCAGCTTATTTGACTAATTAGACAAGAATGCTAACACTATTGTGTGTTAAAGAAAGAAGAAAAAAATCCAAAAGCACCAATTAGGCCCCTAAACCTTTATTTCTGCAAAGAGTGGAATTCATTGAGAGATCACAAGTTTATTTTTAGGCAAGGGTTTCATTCATTGTGAAAAGGTTAGGACAAAACCATTGGAGCCAAAAAAAAGTTAGCTGAAAGAGCTGCACAAATCATCATCATTATCTGGCTCCTTAGTCAATTCAAAGCAGAAAACACTGAAGACTAAGGAAGAGAGTTCCTTTTTTATTTCAAGTCTTGACCTCCACTTTTGTCAGTCTTGTCTTGTACAATTAATCTTGGCTGAAATGATTAAGAAGAGTTAGGATAATTACATGTCAAGATGATGTAGCCAACCACCCAGGTCAGCTGGAGAAAGCACTGCTGATGTGGAAGACATTTCAACTCAGCGGCTCAAGAAGAATGATTTTTTGAGTGAATGAGTGAGTAGATACAGGCAGCCAAAGGGCTTATAGATTATCGGTTCTGCAAGCAATAGGCTTTTTAATATTATTGAATAAACATCACCCATGTGAGAAATCGAGCAGGTGGAATAACACCGAGGGAGTTTGAGGGACTGATCTGGTTGGAAATAATTTATAAAACCGCCATTTATCAATGCAGGAAAGCCTTATATCTCTGTTCCGCCTCTTCTCTGCGGTGGGCTGCCAATCAGGGAGGAAAATAGTATACTGTAAGTTGGGTTCCCAAACATTTGCTTTGTTTGGACAATCACAGAGCAGCATAGACTGAACACAGGTGGGGATAAAGATAAGAGAGAATATAACAGATTGCAGTAAATCACCTGGAGCAAAACTAAATATAGCCATAACTGGCCATTTTACAACACTAAAGTAATTAATGCCAAATGACATCATTTTATAGCAGCAGTCTGTGATTGAATTTCTATACTAGATACATTTTATTTGTATATTTATTTTACTGATTTAGCTCTTTCCCAAATCCCAAAGGGAAATCCACTGGTCAGAAGCTGAATGGCAGGAGTAGATTAAGATGTATCTTGTCAAATGCCAGTCATTCTCCAGGTCAGAGTAACTCAACCTGTATTTTTATTGAGATTGACTCAGGGGAAGGTAGGCGAAGGCATTAGTAGAGAAGAAAGGATTGTTTTAGAAAATGGTGTGCTTTTGTTTTTGAGATCCATGTATTTCCACAACATCTCTGTTTTGAATTATCAGCTTAATGTGCAATTACCCTTGCTTAACTTGCTGCAGAAAAGGATGGGGTTTATACAGGGTCACCAGTCAGTTTACTTAACACTTGCCTCTCCCACATAAAGAAGGGAGTTCCTGACTGCTTAAAATACCAGTTTGTGGGTGCAGTATTGCTGTCTTAAAGACTAATTAATGATTCCCATGTGGAAAACTAATAGAGATCAGTTTGTTCTTATAAAGCCAAAAGCATAGTGGAATTCTGTTAGTAAACACTTTGTTTACTGCATGCATAGAGTACAAAGAGTGAACGTTATCTCTGTCCCTTTATTATATGGATAGTGTTATATACTAATATTATTGGAGTTTGAGCGCTTTGCAGAAATTACCATGATTAAACTAGCAATTAATACTAATCTTTTTAACATAAGTCAGCATTCTAATCATTATAATACCTTTACCAGTATTATTATTATTATTATTATTATTATTATTATTATTATTATTATTATTATTATTATTATAATAATAATAATAATAATAATAATAATAATAATAATAATAAGTCCCATATAAGGTACTTATAAAACCCATGGATATTTATTACCCTATGTATACATGTAGAACACATTGTTTCCCAGTAGGAAAGCAGTTTCTGGATTGGGGTCTCAAGAGAAATGCCACATCTTGTATCTCCAGATCTCTTTGGGTCTTTTGAAATACCAAACTGCTGCATATATATATATATATATATATAGATATATATATATATTATATATATATATATATATATATATCTATATATATATATATATCATATATATATATTAAGTCAGATAAATTTTGCACTTTTCCGGTATGATGATTTTAGCATATTAACCTATGTGGATCTTGCTCTGCAAACCCACATGGACAATCTTCTATGGGTTTTAAGAAAGCCTTTCATGTAATAAAGTATTGCACACACATTTTTCTAATTCACTTGCAAGCATATTTTGTAATTCATTTGCAAGCAGACACATATATCTCCTGCAGCAATAAGGGACCTTCAGTTAGCAAGTAAAACAGCATTTTTCTTTCTACATTAAAGAAACCATTCTTAATGAAAAAATAGGAAATACACATTATAGAGGTACTCAGTCAAGCCCCAGCATCTACAATTTTAATAATCAGGCCCTAATGAAGACTTGAGGACTGGTTATTTGAACCCCCGCCAATCGTATAGAAAGCTATTTGTTATTTAAACGTAGTCCTTATTTCACACTGAGACACCAGGGACACTGTATGACAGTTAATACATGGTTTAAATTTCATAGTAGCACAGTAGCCTTAGGCTACCTGAGACTTGTTGGGTTTAGCACTGTATATCTCAGCTTGATTAGATACTAATAACATTTAGAGAGAAAAAAAAATGCAGGCGATTTAAGAAAAGATAAGAAATGGGTCAGACAAATGATAGAATTGTAGTCCAGATAGCCTGGCAATGCCAAAGCTGCAATCTGGTATTTTGCATCTCCTAACTTCTCAGTCAGCAGTGCCCTCAAAGAAAGAGCCCCATTAAAAGAAGAATGTTGAGATAATGCAGTGTGACACACGTTATGTGCACCAGGTCTTCAGAAGAGGAGCTTCAGGGACACAAGTGTCATAAGAGCCATTAATCTGCCATTGTCATGTGTTATTGCAAATTAAAAGTAGCATGTTACACTTGCTGGCTATTGGTGGTGTTGGCAGTAAGAAGGAGGGGTTGTGGGTAGTTCCTGTGATTGTTTCTTTGGTGGATAGCCCCCCGCACGTTGTACAAAGTGACATTTAAGAGAATTTGCAATTCCACAGAGAAAAGCTATTAATTCACAAATTAACATTCTCCCCCCCCCCCCTTTCCCTCTCCCTCGGATGTGCAAGTTATTGAAAAGACAAAAGAAATAGCCTAGAGGAGAAGACCAGCCTTCAGTTCTATCTGTGTAAAGATTGGTATCACTGCTTGCAGATATATAAACCAATTACTTCAGCAGTCGAGTGTGTGCCACAACGTATTGCTTCCTTTGTAGGCCTTGAATCCATATCCAGATTGCTTTGTGTATCTCATTATGTAAAATGGCATGCGATCACCCGCATGATGCATAACTAGCCCGGAAAAATGAAGCTTAGGTGAGACAATTTTTTGGCCTGTCCACTTATTTTTTTCCAGTAGCTCAGCCAAATGAGACCAAACAGTTATTGCCGGACTGTTTTTTTTTTTTTTTTTTTTTTCTTTTTCAAAAAGAAAATCCTGGTAATGTTTTTTTGCAGGCTCAGGGCGGGTTACTCAGTTTCAAGATGTGCCCATCAGCAGGTCAAAAGGTCAGCAGGCAAATTACAAGTTCAGTGTAAAGGTCATTCAAGGTTATAGTTGAAATTGAAGGCAGAAATGGCACACTCTCCTTGCCACCATTTACACAAGGCAGAAATATGAATACAGTGGTACAAGTCAAAGAGTATGTTACAAAACCCCTTCCTCTTTTGATGTCACTAAGTAGCAATTCACAATGCTGGCTTTTGACAACCTCTAAAATTACTAGGTGTTTAAGAGTTATACATTGAGCCACTTGTGAAGATGGCTTCTGTCTGGTGTACCGTAGTGATGAATGCCTGTTTCAAAGCAGTTTCTTAAGGGGGAAAGGGAAACAGAAATCTACATGTTATGTTATAAAGATAAAAAAGAGTCATTTTCTGATCTGTTATCTTAACATAGCAAAAAACAAGAAATGTTTCCCTTTTGTAAAATACTGCATTGTATTTTTTTTTTTTTAATTTGTGCTCCTACCGATCTGCCAGAACATTTGGCATTATGCTTGTGCTGGCTGTAATTTGTGCCGTGCTGTGGTTAGTTGAGTTATATCACATAATATAAGCAGGTTTTTTTTTTTTTCTTGTTCTTTTTCCAAGAAGCGTATCTTTAATAATGCTCATTTTGCTTTAATATTCATATATATATATATATATATATATATATATATATATATATATATATATATATATATATATATATATATATATATATATATATATATTTTTGTGAAAAAGGGTTATGATCATTAATTCATCTTGGTAAATGTTGGACTATGTTTAAAAGTTAACGTGACTATATTGTTCACTATAAACAATGATTAGTAGATTGTGTTCTCCATTAGATTGAAGATTAATGTGAACGTGTTTGTGGATTGTAATGACCTGGGTTTCTCAGTTCTTTTACCTGCAGTTCTGGAATTCTTCCAATGTATCTTTACTGGCCAAAATAGGTGGGTGGAGGCATGTTGTAACAAATAAAATGTAAAAATATTAAAGGTCTTGCCACAGCAGTGGAATTGGCATATGGGGCAGGATGTCCTTGTATGATAACACCTAATCAACAGATAGGATATAACAGTCAAAATCAGGTTGCCATTTGATCATGCTTGATGTGTGTGGACTGGGATTCAAAATTACAGGGCCATGGAAATGGATACCCTTTCTTTAATAGTATCAATGCTATTCTTCCCGATGACAAGTGGAATAACATCTGACTCTTGTAGCTAACCAGCTACAACAAAAATCTTCACTCTGTCTAATGCTCTTACCTACCTGATGTTTGAATTGGTATAATGATATGCAGGAAGACAGATAGACAGACAGGCTTCCACAAAATAACAGCTCATGTCTGAATTCCAAGTGTTACAGGATGTCTGCTCACTTAGGTAAATACAGCTTTAACATATATCACCTATAAAGATGTTTTTTTTTTTTTTTTTTTTTTTTTTTATGGTCTACACAAGCTAAGCCAAACAATGCCCAAATTAGCTAACCAAGCAGCATATTCAATTAAAGGTTTGTTCATAAAGTGTCTTCCTAGTAGTGAACAGTCCCCATCCTAAAGCTGTGCTTGAATTGTAAACAGTAAGGAGCAGTATCCTTATAATCTATTTATCACATTCACCCGGAGATATGTCCAGTAGTGCTCCTAACCCAACATGCTTTAGATAAGTGTCCGTTTCTCTTTGAAAACGAAACTCTGAATATTTCAGGCAACCCAAGCTGGTTTTGAAAGGCCCAATGGGTGCTAGAAACTTAAGGAATTAAAAAAAGGCAAATAGAAAATGTTTGGTTGAATACATGTGTGCTCCTGCCTAAAGGTGTTTTAGTATTCAGGAGCATTTTGATTGGCTGTAAGTGATATCATTGGATCCTTGAAGCACGTAAAGAAAAACAGGAAGGATTTCACACAAAGGGAGAAATCGTGTCAGAAAAAAAAGTCAATTATGGGCACTGATGCTGAGAATTAATGGAGCGGTGCATTACCAGCAAAAAAAAAAAAAAGGATGCATTAATTGTGTACCAGAACACAACATCACCAAGGCAGCAGTGCTAAATGAAGGGAACGTCACATGCTAGGATCATACTCGTGACCTAGACGAAAAAGAGAAACAAAGGCAACCCAGCTTGTGAGCTGTAAAATTAAATTAATAAACCCCTTAAACGTGCACAAAATAGCACACTAAATGAATGGCCCTGTTTTTGCTGTCATCTCTTTGGATACCGTTGTTTGCTGTACTGTCTTTCCGCACCATAGGCTTTGTAAATGCAAGCATTTTCTCAAAACATGCATAGTTAGGGAAGCTGTGCTGTTTTTTTGTTATTGTTTTTTCCTGTGTGAGTGACCTGAACTAGCTGAGCTTATAAGGATTTCCTACTATTATGAAGCAAAAGTCTTAATATATTATATATTTAAAATAACAGGTAAACAGGACACAGAACCTCCTTTTGAAGTAGACAGTGTGATATAATAATAGATGCAATTGGAACTATTCATCTCTATAAAAAGGAATAATTTAAATGTATTGTTTTTTTTTTAGTATGGGAAATGGACACAGGGGAACGACCTTACTCCCTTGAATTATTTGGGTAATCTGAGTTTATTTTGAAAATCAATTGCAAATTCTACATCAGAACCCAATTATATAACTTGTATATAATAATACAAAAATAACGTTTTGGATATAATGAAACTTTAATAATACAGTAATATATGAGACCTCATGAGACGTGTAGGCTAATGTTGCAATCCTAATTTAAACCAGAACTGAGTAGCTGTGTGACCCTGGGAGAGTCACTTTCACGTGCCTCATTCCCACGTAGCTGTAAAACTGGATTGAGGCAAGACCCCACTGTGAACAAGATGTGACACCTGATTTGAGCCCAAGCGCAGTAATTAAAGCAAAGATCAATGAATTAACACAGCTAAATTAGGCTTACGAAAAACACTTTTGCTGATACGATCTTATCAGGATCATGAAGAGATAAAAGCAGGACATGCGTTTTCCGTGTCGTAATACAGATAGAAACAGAAGATAGTTGTAAATAACCAGTCCACAGTTGTAAAATGTATCCTTCACGGAGCGACCGATTGTCTTCAGACTTTAACTGAAAAGGACACAAAACACAAGCAACGTCTATACACACTCCTGTCTCGTTAATATTTCAATGATGTGCTCTTTCTGCAATTTGTCTGTTTATAATGCAGGTAAACTCTGAGTGTTCTGGAGCACACAATGGCTTGGGCCCACCTCCTGCTATGGGTCATGACCCCTAGGTGTCAAACCCGTAGAGAGGAGACTGTTTTATAGAGCTGGTTATCTGATCTGATAGTCTGGTCCCTCGTTACTGGAGTCTTAATACTGAGAGATGTCAAAATGAATAGACTCAAGTGTGACAATGATCAATAAAATACCGACAAAACCTCACAGAGGGAGGCTTTTACGGATATAGCCCCAGAGTGTTCCTGATTCAAATTAATTAACATTACATCAGAGCTAATCTGGAAAAGCCCTACTAACTGCTTGGAGTCTTAGGAGAATGGTACTTTTAAGGCTGTATAGCACCATAAGAAAAGTAGCAGGCCATAAAAGGATCATAAAGTTATTCTTTATTTTATTTTATTTTTTTAGAATGCTATCCTTAACTTTATAATTCACTTTTAGACATATTGATAGCATCCAGCTATATTTTCATTTTGACACACATTTAAGGAAGTTCTCATACAAAGCAAAAAATATCAACACAGATCTTGCAGGATAAAAATAAGAAGTGGAAATAATATTGTTGTATTTGTCACAGTAATTCAAACATCTTTTACATCAGCTCCTTAGGTGTTAAATAAACGCACTGTTTATTCGATTGTTTTTATTTAGTATAAAGCATCCGCTTCTCAGAAGGGTTAAATGTATCCACACTTTAAAGAACAAAGCATTAGAAATTAACTGTGTAATTGCTTTTTAGTTCACACTGCTGCCCAGTTGCAACTGCTGTGAGGAAAGTCCGTAAGGTTTATTATTTTGCATGCCCCACTGTAGTGAATGACGAATGCCTGGTTATCGATCGCATTTTCTACTCAGGCCAGCTGATAGAAAGTAATTAATGACTCTATTTGCTTCAGTACCGAAGAGAGCAATTGACTTTGATACAGCAACAACTGGCAGCGGTGTGAAAGGCCCCCGAGGGAGCTGTCCATGGAAAATGCCTGCTTGGAGATATGTTGTCCGGCCCCTGGGATGTGAAAAGATATATAGTATACCCTTACAAAGGGAAAATAGGTTAAAAAATGTAAATATTTTTAACAGGATATATATTCAATTACATTCAATTACATTTAAAATAATAATAATAATAATAATAATAATAATAATAATAATAATAATAATAATAATAATAATAATAAACCCTTTATCTTAATAGCTGTATGTTCAATATTTTTAAGGTGAATTACATTAACATTACATATAATTTTGTTTTATATTTTATGATACAATTAGTGTATTATGATACATGTGTTTTATTTATTTATTTATACAGTATATATCTTAAATATCTATCTATCTATCTATCTATCTATTTAGGTATATAAACACACTTGTGTATACATCCAGTATAGCCACATATATGCAATACAGTTCTGTATATATTTTGTTCTCCGTGAGACTGTGGCTCATCCTCTAGCCCCAACCATTGAAAAAGGTCAAGCTGCAAAATGGAATGGCAATAACGCCCTGAAATGGTACTATCAGTGAAACATGATTGATCAATTGAATTCCATAGCAGAGAAAAATGTGGGATTAAGTAGAGTATTATACGCACAATGAGTTGAGGCATGATGTTCATTTCAAGTTCATTTCGTCTGCCTCCTGCCACCGGATCAGGCAATCAATAGGAGCCTTGCATATCATATATCACCGCTCACTCGCTGAAGAGAGAACATAATCTGCCGCAAATTTAGAATGACAGATTTGTAAGAGAGCTGAAGCCCTCCTGAATAAATGGCAGAGCGGTAAAGCTGCAGCCACTGCTCTTGCAGTTCGATTGGAGCTGAAGGTTTTTAAGAGGTTGAAGGTGTCTTACACAAGCAACAAAGAGAGAGAGAGAAGGTATCCCTCTTGAAATATGAGGGTAATAGGGTCAAAGTTCAGGTAAAAGGGTCATATTTTTTTTAACTGGTTATCATGAAATGATTAACTGGTTTCTACTGTCTGTAAAAATGCTATTGTATTGATGCCGACCTCTAGTTTTCAAAATTAAATGCATCACCTAAATAAACAAAACAAAATTAGATTGTATAGGCAATATTGTCTTTAAAAAAATAACTTAACATGGCATGGCATAATGTAAACCCATTCAACAAAATGCATATTTAACTAAGACACCTGCGCTCCACAACAAGTATACATTTGTGCTGATAGTAATCCATCAATTCTCACAGACCTATCATGCCATGAAGGCGCTAATACTGTGGTAGTTTCCAGTGGTTCCTAATGCAGTGTGTAAAACTGACACACATGGTTCAGCATTTTCTCAGAGTCTATTTAACGTATCCTCGGACTTAAGATGGGGTTCTTTAAAAGCTTTGTTACAAAGCCATGCAGATACTCAGGCGTAAAAAAAAAAAAAAACCTACAGCTACAGAACCTACAGCTTCCGGGGTAGAGTTACATGAAGAAGAAAATTGTATAAAAAAAAAATGTCACTCTTTCTCCTTGTAGATGGTACAGATGGTTCTGGCCCAAACAGTGAATCTCATGGTAGTGTGGACAGTTTACGGAAGCACCTGAGGGCAGATGCCTTTACTCAACAACAGCTTGAGGCTTTGGACCGGGTCTTTGAACGGCCTTCATACCCCGACGTCTTCCCAGCCACTGAACACATGAAACCTGATCAGGTCAGTATCTGTTTGGTTCAAAAGGTGCACACATTGGGGCAAAACCAGAGGCAACTAAAATAATCAACAAAGGTGATGCAAATTAAATCATAAACCACATAAAATCTCTAGATGCACGCCTACTTTAAGGCGGTAATTTAAATGTGTCTACATGTAATAAATAAACTCATGTCTACTGTTTACTGAACAAACAAGAACCAGCAATGTCAAAGCCACGGCTGTCTACAGACAAACTTAGAATACAAAATGAGTATTTTTCAAAGCACAGATGATTAACATAATATACTGTATTCCAACATCGTCATTTGTCTTGAAACAAGTAATGTATCTTGGTTGGCAGGTCTGTGCTTTAAATTATATTATCTATAAATATAAGTAAAGAGTGACCTTTTCAGTTTTATCAACTACCATCTTGTTTGTTTTCCCCTTTGAAGTCAGAAGTAAAAGCCGCACAAGCTATTCATCATAATGGAAGGAATTAGAGTCACTGTCAAGGCAACAAAACCATAAATACAAAAAGAAGCCCTATATGTGCAATTCTTTTTTTTTTTTTTTTTTGTAGGCACTGGGTTTATTACAATGGACAACCTTTATTTACTTTCATTATACTATTAAACAACAAGAGACTATACATTTTCCCTTTGAAACTCCAAGCAGGGCCTATAAAGCAAAAGCCGTCGCCTAATTGAGTTCATTTTAATTTCTCTCCAATCGTGGCGAATTACGCTGGTGATAAATCAGGGGGACAGCCCTCACCCCTAGTAGAAGGCCTAATTTGCAGCTAATTACAAAACTGATTTCTACTGGAAGATCAATACCAAAACGAATTGGAAATGACTTGCAATCACAAAGAGCGGCAGTGAGGGTATTAAAAAAAGAAGAGGAAAAAAGGGCCCAGACCAGTACAGAAAAATCAGTTTTAATTTAATGTAATATTAATCAGACTACTTTCCCTTTCATGGATTCTTTTCTCTTTTTTTAACTCATGAAAAGGCAGACCTATTAGCCTGTGTCTGGTTTCTAAAGACAGGCATTAAAAACTCATTCTAAAAATGCAAAACTCAATGGATTCAACCCTCCCACACTTCTGCTGGCCATTTGGCCATCCTTTTCAAATCTCCAGCTTTTTTATGTGCTTGATAACATAGCTATTATGCATCTGAAGCCTTAAAGAATAGAGGAAAACATCCACAATTGTGCCAGTGAACAGTTGTAGCAGACAATTAGAGTTTATCTGTGATAGAAGCAGACAAGACTGGGGTCACAGGCATTCCCTCTGGGACCTCTGTCCACTGAGTTGCTCAAACACGCTTAAGGGGCAGGCAGAGACACCACAGATATACTGGGCTTGCTTCATTGCATACTGAAAGAATAATGCTTGTAGAGACTGGTCGCACAGTTAAAAATCTCATCTTCTTTTAATCATGACCGCTAATAATTATGCATCAGATTTCTCTTACATTTTGTTTTAAAATATAAAAATATTGTGTCTTCAGCTGTTGCAGGGATTGTCCTGATGAAGACGCACTGTGTGTCAAAATGTGCTGTGTTTGTTTTTTGTTTTGTTAACATTTTTTTTAACTCTGCAGAGACATTAATATATAAAGTCCCTTATGGTCTGCACCTCTTTTTAGAAAAATGCCTATCTTTTTAGATTATATATATATATATATATATCTATATATTATATATATATATATATATATATATATATATATATATATATATATATATATATATATTAATGAGTGAAATGTCCATTGACCTGCATTTAAGGTCTAGCTAATTTTGATGGTGACATTTTGAAATATAGTAGGCATAAAAGCAATACTACTGTTACTTCTAATAGCAATAATAATTATTATTATGACTGCATCCTCAATGATCAAATTTCCCAATCAAAATTATCAATCAAATTATATTTTAATACAGTACTACACTCTCCAAAGTTTCATTTAACTTTATTTTTCTTTTTTATTCAACCTTAGCTGTCTTTAATTTTTTGTTTATTTTTTACTTAAAATGGCTCATCCATATGTCCTGCTATAAACGCCACACGCTATGCCTCTGTAACAAAGCTTCAATGTTACCGCCCTTGGCTGGTCAGGGGTATAGCCGCAATGAAACACAAAGAGACAGCTGACGCCTTGTCTTTCTGTTCATTACGAAATCCTTTCTTTTTTTTCTTTTGACTTGATTATTTTTTAAAGAAAGCCCAACAAACACATGGATTATATATTTAACTACTGACTGCTAATTGTCCTGGTATCCTAATTATTTTGTCATTATATAAATAATAATTTGTATCAATATTTTTTTTTAATTATTCTAGCTATTTTGTTGAATAATATAACTATGTTTCTTCTTTGCAGGCTAATGAGTATTCTCTACCAACACTGAACCCAGGGCTTGATGACGTAAAGCCCAGTTTGTCAGCAAGCGCCAACCAAGACATAGGCTCTAATGTGTCACAAAGCTACCAAGTAGTGACAGGTAAGATACTTGTGCTACAGATACAGTTTATTCCACCCTATAAACTGTATCTGTAAAATAAATTAACAATTCATAAAAAAAGTACCCAGATAAAGTTTCGAAACTGATGAAGAATACAAAGCGTCCTTCATTAGTAAGTTTTTTTTTTTTTTCATTAGTCATTGGATTTTCCCTATTAAACAACTAATAGCGATCCGGTTTCACTGCCAGCAATATCTGCATTTTTTTTCTAATTAAACCTTTCTAATTAAAACATTGTTTCATAGTTGCTGTTGTTATTATCTAGAAGAAGAAGGTTAAGTTTACTGATAGCCATGTTGGCCTGAGATTAATATTATGGGGTTTTATTAAAATTCACATAATTATGCAGGAGCCATCAAAGCCAATGAGTTCTGTTTGGGGTAAGACAGGATGATTGAAAATTACAGTCCCCCTTCTGAAATGATACCATGCAGTGTTACGTGACAAAGAAAGACTTCTTTCTCATTAATATGTGGGTGGCTGGTTTCTCCAGCAAGTTAGGCCTCATGAGAAGAAAGGTGTGTGTTTTGTCCTTTGTGCTCAGGTAATTGTATCAAAGCAAGCCTAGTCTGGAGGGGTCCTTCCTGGCAGGTGGCTTTATTTGCACCTGGGAGGTTTAAAGAGGAAGTATTCCTTTTTAAAGGGGTGAAATAAAGGTCATCTGCCAATCTAGCACGTTTACCTTCCCGAGAAGGATTTCCAGCACTGCCCTGTGTTTATATATATATATATATATTTATATATGTAATTGAAATTTTGGAATATGTGAATAAAACCTTATAAACAAAAAAATAATAAGAATGAAATGTTTGTTTTTTTTTTTTTTTTTTGTATTGTTTGTAGATGTGTCATAGGGAGAATATACATATTGTATAACATATTGCATCTCAGGAGAGCAGCATTTAAACAAACTGTATGATTTATTTATTTAGTTTATTTTTAAAATAATTTTAATGGCCTAAACATTTGTTTTTATCAAGTGGTTCTATATCTAAACACAGTAAAGAAAAATTAAAAAGCGTTCGACTGTTTAATAATTTTCGTCAACATTTTTTAAAATCTGCATTGTTGTTGTCTTAAATACATTTATTAGATCTTTAAATAAACATCGGCTTGCTTTTTTTTTGTCTGTGGATATTGCCCAGTCACTGGCACTTAAAATGTTACACTTGATTTTCCCCTAGTGACTGTTGACACTAATAACTTAATTTGCAATGTATTTTATTCAGATACACCATTTGGGGTTTGGTTAATAGCAGAACATTATGGTTTACTGGAATATGATAAACTCAAGTGTTAGGAACTGAAGCCAAGGAAAGAGAGGTGCTAAATTATCTTTTGCATTTAGGCTTGGGTCCAATTTTTAATTAATAGCGCCTTTACAGGGGAAAGAGCTGAAGATTATGTTCATTCTTAAAATGTTTTCTGGTACCAATTAAAATGCCTGGAGTTATTGATCTTGTTGATTTCATGTCCTGGAATTTGCATAATCTATTAAAGAGGAATGATTTGTGAACTCTTCATTACCAGCGGAGATTGGCATTTTAAAGGAACTGCAAAGCTAAAAAGAGAAATGTTTTGTCTCTGTGTATCCCATTACTGCTAAAAGTATCTGTAAAGTAGGCAGCCAATTCAAATAAGAAAAGGATTTAAAGCATTGTGAGCGTCATTGAAATTCACCAAGAGGCATCTTTGTCTAAAACAGACAATGCAATGAGACATGAGATATGTAAAGCTTGTTCAGTACATTGACTCAGATAATGACGTTTAAATAATATTTAGACATCTCTAAAGAGCATTCTAATCGCATTGTTCAAGTAAACAGTATTAAGGTTTTGTGATAGCATTAATACTAATATGTCTTCCTCAGCCTGTGCTAAAGTAGTAAAATCTACGTTGGACCATCGGGACAAAATAAAAGAACAATTTTAAAAGTGGCTCATTTCAGGACTTTCCTATTTTTTATTATTTAGAATGTGGGTTTAAAAGCGAAAAAGTTTTAATTTAGCTGCTAATTTGGGCTCAATTTGAAGCATCAGCTGCAAAGCAAACAGAGCCTTATGCAGGGGTGTCAAGTGGCATTCTATAGATTCAGAAGAATGAATCAACAGTAAAAATTCTTGAAGCATGTTGCCTGCTGAGCCTATTAATCTGAAACTTCCTGGTGCCAGCGGGATGGCACAGTCTCAATGGGCACCCCTTGTTCCCATATTGAGAACTTGAAACGATTCTGCAGGAGGCTGGAGCGTTCTTTAACTCCTTGAGGAATGGAATGATTCTTTTACATATGAATGCTGTTCAATTCGCAAGGCTTTTGGAATGGTATTCAGAATCCAGAAAAGGACTGAGAAGACATGTACATGTTGAGTGGAAAGCATTTTGTAATCGCAGTTAAAGGGTGACAAAAATATCATCAGAAATGGCTACATAACCTGTTGGTACAATGAATTTTCCAATTGCGTCTTGCAATTCCTCTGAGCAATGATCAGCCGCCTAACCTGCTGTTTCTGGTGTGTGGTCTGTTGCCCTCGGTATCTGTATGCTGGAGGACCACAATCACAGCACAGAAATTAATGTTTATTTCATCATCACAATAGCACACTAACCTTTGAGCACCGATTTGATAATGAATGACTTTCACTGAGTGTACAGGGAATTGAAGCAATTTGGCTCTCCAAACATTCTTTACTTAGTTGTAATTAATTAGGGTATACAGGTTTTTGGCTGGTGATAAATTGCCACATCCTACATTTAGAATTGGAGGTCGCTCAAAGATCTTTTTTTTTTTTTTTTTTTTTTTCATCTGAACATGAAGGTGTCCCTGTCATATGTTCCATGAAAATGTAATATTTTACCATCCTAAAGACACCATGTCAGGTGACTGTGTTGTAACGAGGTTAAAGCACGCTGAAGGTTATTTGATGGCATGAATGTGTGCTTGGTGAATACATACCGCAATGGGATTAGAATAGATATTGTGAAAGAGTGTTGTGAGAATATTCACAGCTAAGCGGTACCAATGGGAGTTCTACCTCCTGGGCCTGTGTTTATCTTCCATTGGAATAATCATGGATTGACAGTTTTCTTTTTTAAGTGTAGCTTGTCCCCAGGACAATAAGAAACACCATTTGTATTAGTTTCAAAGTTCACTGGTCTAGAACACAACACTGGGGTCAGTGTTCTATGTTGCCCTTGTCTGTTAGACAACCAGTGTGTATAAACACTAGTCTCTAACCATGAAAAAACTGTTTGTTTGTTTTTTTTTCTTGTGGCCATTTAAAAGACCAATGCTCAGTTTAGCTT
Source organism: Polyodon spathula (assembly GCF_017654505.1). Lineage (NCBI taxonomy): Eukaryota > Metazoa > Chordata > Actinopteri > Acipenseriformes > Polyodontidae > Polyodon > Polyodon spathula. Next base: position 11,752,238 of record NC_054546.1, on the reverse strand, counting down.
TGGCATTGGATATTAAATATGAACAGTAAAAGATGAGCAAGTACAAAACTGGTAAACAATAAGCACACATAATTTTTAGTTTAAGCAAATTCATTTGACTATTTTTAAAACAGTTGTCCTTACCAGCTCATAGGAGTTTATTGATTTTTACAAACCACATACAATCATGTTTTACTTTTCTGACCTGTTAATAGCGAGAAAATAATATTTTGTTGATAAACAATGCTTTAAAAAAAATCTTTTCAATTGATTTGTGTGGGAAAAAGGCCAGTAAAGATGTTCGATTTCCTGGCGTTAAGTCTGAGAGGGTTGTCACTAAAGCATCCCATATAAAGAAGCCCTTGTCTTAATGAGGAATCTCTGCACACAAATCTGTTGTAAAACAACAATAGTTAGGAAGCAGCTAATGAGACTATCATGGAGTCCTGAGAGTCTTTGCGAACAAGCCTAGTAAAGAGAAAAGAATATAAAGAGGGCATGTTGCGCCAGCAACAGTGCTTACATTGATTGCTTAGGTTTCTAAGTCAAAAACCACAGTGAAATAAAATATGTTGAGCTTGTAACCCTAAAGAGCAAGGGCTGGACTATTCACTGCTTGTTGTCATGTTTACCCTGTCCTTGTGCAGCAAGCTTGTTTCATAAACATTATCTATAAATGTAGTCTTTGTTGTTCAGGCTAGAGTGACATTTTAAACAGAAAAAATATTAGCTTACAACACGGTAAAAAAAAAGGGGGGGTTGTGGGGGTGGGGGCCCCACCCCCCACACTAAAGTTGACTGAGTCTGTTTGCTTTTTCAAACGCTAGATTTGAAAAAAAGATCAAATAGTTTGCATGAATCTTGCTCCCAGTACTGTGTTTTACTTCCCTTCCCCCCATGCGGACCTCTGACAATGCATGTCATCAAATAAACGTGTGCATCAATATATACTTAGCTACGGCATGTGGCTTGATTTCTGTACAGATTTATCTGATGTCCGGAAAGAGTTTGCTTGATTTTATTCAGCAACCTACCTTCATACTAAGAAAGTATTCCCTCAGAAACTGTTCATGGAAAACTTGGCTTTTATGTGTACAACAGCAGCCTGCACCCCCCTCCACCAAAAGAAATGTATTATGTGGTTTTTGTGCGACCACAATATGTGAGGATAGCTTGCCATTAACGTTTTAACAATATTAGCAAAATAATGCAAGGAGTTGTTACCTATGGAGGATGGCCTAACCATTGTAAAGAAAGGCTTCAGTCAGGGCTTTCTGCCTGAAATGCTATCTGTGAAGACCAGGATGAAATCCAGGGGCTGGGTACGGCTTGGCGTAATGCCACAGCTGTAATCTAGTCTGCTTAACCAGAGATTACCATTTATATACACAGTTTGCTTGAGAAAAAAAGAAATGGGTTTTAGGAGATTACTCTGGCACAAAATAGGAAAACAAACTGCCACAGGCTTTTAATAAAAACAGAGACTCGTCATCCGTTTTGCAAAGATTAATCTCACCCACACTGTCTCTGTTTCAGCTTGAGCCCCCTGTCCATTAATGTGTCACCTTTCTGATTCTGTGCCTTTCTGTGTGCTGTGTGTGCTGCAGCTGCAGTGTCTTTTTCTACCAAACTGTCAGTCAGTCACATACACTTTTGAGCCACCTTTTGCATACCCCACTCAAAACAAATTGTTACTTTTATTGGAATGTTTGGAACATTCTTTCTTTCTTCTGTTAAAAGGCACAAAGCTATAGAATTCTTCACTACTGCTGTAAACTCAAGGATGTCATTTACACATACAAAGAACACCATGTTCTTCCCCTTATCAACTGTTTAAGTAAACTATTATTTACTTATTTCTACATCAAAGATACAATCAAGTGGTTTGTCCAATAACAAACCCACATTTCTGAAAAACTGTGCTTTTGTTGCTAAATTTCATAAAAAAAAGTTTTTAGTATAATTTCCATGAGATCTAAAAACAGAGATATGTCAGTCCAATTTTACATGGTTTCTAAAATACACACACCACAGTCAGTGACACGCAGTTCCACATTCAATTTTTCCTTTTGTTTACAATTTTTTATGGCCAGTCTCATCACTCATTATTTCTTTTTCTTTTCTTTTTTCGTGTGTGTCTGTGTCTCTTTTTTTTTTTTTTTTTTTTTTGTCATCCGGCAGAGTCCCATTCATCCTCCATCTGTGTAAAGCAGGAGCCACACGAAGCGTCGCTGGCTCCTTTCACCCCCTCCTCCCTGGCAGGTTCAGGCCTAGCGGAATTCCAGCATTTCCAGCACACCGTGTCAATAGATGCCTCCACCCCTTGCTACAGTGCATATGCCCACCACAGCCCCAGCTACGGGCAGTATGCAAGCCAACCTTTAATAGCAGGTACACCACTACGAAATACACAGTACACCAAATAGGTGGGGGGGGGGGGGGGGGATGTAATTGCTACTGAAGAACAAATTGTGTTGAACTAGTGATTCCTTTGAAACAACGAACATCAAATATCATAGTTCCTCTGTGTTTTAGCCCTTTTATTTATCTACTTACTTTACTTGTGTCAATCACCGAAATCACAACCTATGGACAACAAACAATAGAGTTTTCTGATGCCTGAGCTGTAAAACAATGCTTTACCGTGGAGAAAATCATCTATTTTCTGTATTTTGAAATGTGTTTTCCAGAAAACATAGCATATAAATGTATTCATGAAACCATAATTGGCTGGCTATGGTTACATTTCATTACAACACCCATATTCAGATTTTAGAACAACTTAACTGTGCCTTATTTTTCACTGAGCTTTTTAATATATGTAATTTATATTACTTGAAATTTCTTTAATGCACAAAAAATTTCAAGTTTTTTTTTATTTTTATTTATTTTTATTATTTTATTTTATTCCAGTAGTTGCATTAATAAAAAAAAAAGTTTCCAACTCCTGTTTATTAAAACATTTAGCACGAAGAGTATAGTTGTCTTACTACTGGAGTAACTGCAGTTTACTTTGTTGTGCGATTATGGTAAAGTTTTCATTTTTTTCTGGAGTCATTTTCAGGAGGAGGCTGATGCCATGTGATTTTTTTTAAGGCAGAAGCATTCTTTGATGTTGCTAGGCACCCCACTATGGCTTGTTAAAATTCACTGTTGTATTACGTAAACAAGAACAACTTTGACTGCTGTCTTCCTCATTAATGTTCAATTGGGAAATGATTTTCCCCAACCCCCAGTGCCCCTCGTGCTAACAATGTATCATTTGCAGGCCTCTGAAGCTCAGGAGCTAGAGGAGCTCTGGCTCGGCTCAAACTACGTGCGGCAGCACAATCACTGTGGTGCCTGGGTAGGACAGTCACCCGTCACAACCAATTATGTAGCTGAATGTGGAAACATTGTGCTCAGCTCAATATGATGCTCAAGTTTTAGTGGGACCAGAGCCACAAAGTGCCTGGTGTGCATTTATATTCTGTCATGTCAGATGAGTCGGATATTTGAAAGTGAGAGTCAGTGGGGTTAGTTTAACTTTATTTGTTTACTGTGATTGTGGATGGAATAAGCTTAAGGAATTTCACTTGCAAAGTGGCAGAACCTGCAATTCACCCAGATTTTTGTATTAACAGGGAAATTATCCTTTTAACAAAATATATTATATATATATATATATATATATCTATATATATATTTATATATATCTATATATATATATATTCATATAATAAAAGTAGTTTATTTTAAATCTTTGTTCAATATTATTTTTCTCCATCTCCATCTTAAGCCAATATCTATTGTTAAATCGGAAGTTGTCACCTCTGCTGCCTGACTGTACGGTAATGCAGTATCACTGCACTTTACCAAGTGTGCTTTGATACAAGTGATTATGCCTGGCCAAGTATTGAAGGCTAGCTAATCCCTAGTGTAAGGCACAGTCTTCACTGTTGGTGTGACATTTGTATAGAGCTAGGTGAATCATCGATCCTCACAGTGACTGCACATTGTCTCTTGAACTGTCTTGCTGTCTTGCTGTTGCACACAGGACTTGCAGTTTGATTTTATCTTTTCCCTTAAAATCTCATTTCGTACTTCTTTACTGTTTAACGTCAAAGGCAATTTTTATTTCCCATTAATTTCAAGTGTATATATAGCACACAGACTTGAGACCACTTTGATGTGTGTGGATGTAAATGTAGTAACCAATACAATAGAGTAGTAAACACATCCAAATCTGGTACTATAGTTTTCATTGTACTGTATTTAAAATAATTTGTACAGGGTTTTTAGCTGTCCTGTTCTGTTAAGAAGTAGTTTAACGGATTTACAAAAGAAAAAAAAAAGTCAGCATGTGCTTTGATAGTACCCCCATTGTCTGTAGCTTATCCTATCTATATCTTGGACATAGCAGATACGGTACTTGTTGTTTTAAGATATACGCTGTAAATCTCTGGGATTTCAGCTGATAATCACTGGAAATCCTGGGGATTAAGTGAATCTGAAATTGTAGATTTAAGGTATAATAACAACGCAATATAAAAGGCAAACAAAGGTGTGTGGTTAAACCTGCCTGTTGCATTCAAACTAAGACAAAGTGTTGTAAAGGTTGTGTTTTGTGTTGTGTTTTCCAGGTCGTGACATGGCAAGTACCACCCTTCCTGGCTATCCCCCCCACGTACCACCAACTGGACAGGGCAGCTACCCCTCCTCTACACTTGCTGGAATGGTCCCTGGTAGGTTAATTTATGAATCACAACCACCCCCACCACCACCACCACACACACACAGACAAACACACACACACACACAAACAGGCTAATTATAATGTAATGTGTTTCTTTCTACTTTTTACAAAAATACTTGTTACAGACTTTCATGCAAGTGGAAGGGCCAATGCAGGTTTTATCATATTTTCTTTCTCTTGCTTTTTATCTTGCCTTCTTTTCAGTGACTGAGGCCTAGAGACACTTATAAAATGAAAACTGGACAACCGGATACTGTAGTTAGCCCACAAAATGTAGAAAATGCAATTGCCTTCAAAAAATGAATAAGATAAAAATAGCAAGAACTTGCTGTCACACACTGAATTACACACATCACAATTAAATCAATAATCTTTCATGTGAGTAACTGCATCAAATGTAGAAAACATTTTAAAAGCCATTAATGTCTCCTGTGAGCTGTTTTCGGTAGTAGAATTATTCTTTGCCATGCTACCATGCTGAATTGTATTCTTTTGACCCAACAATAAACACATTTAGGATAATGATTACCAAAGGAATCTGCATGCCTAGGCATGCGGCATTGACCTTGAGTTAGAAAGTGAGAGTAGTTAAGAGACCATCTGATGCGGATGAGGAAATTAAACATGCTCGATAACTGATCAGTGGGAAGGAGATAGGACAGTTCCTCTCAGTTACACTTCAGTTCCAAAGCTCATTATCCCCTTGTGTGCGCACTTTCACAAGTCGTCGATAAACATTGTTTTCAGCCGTCCTCAAGCCCCAGTGCTACAGAGCGTATCTCTTTCCCCTCTACTTAACCTGCAGTGCAGGTTCACAGCAAACAGTTAAGGGTCACAAAACAGGCAACAGAGGCCTGTAAATATTTAAATCATTATCTCTCATAGAGACATGGCTAGAGTTTCACTGCCGACCACAAGCAGATATAGAGGTACTATCTCTATGCCATTTCTTCAGACCAAAAACTATTGTTGCATTTTCACCTTCAAGATGTAATACACCATAGTATTGTCAAACGTACAGTAGTTACCCATGAGTACAAAGCATGAGGGTGACATATTTATTTGGCACAACAATAATAAATATTCAGTCTGTATTATTTAGAGCAAGCATGTGCTAATGCTATTATAATCCGTTATAAATTGGTAACTTAAACTTAATGCTGTACTGTTTATTCATGATAAGAAAGCAAAAAACTGTTTCACTGTTTAATGGACAGCTACCTCGTGGTATTAAGCCTAAGATTGTTACTTTCTAATATTTTTTTCTCAGTTTTGTAATTCATTCTGTGACAGAATTCATTCAGTTGGCGAACAGTTCTTTTCAAGTGCATCAAATATATATATATATTTTTTTTATCAAACATTCATTTTCATCAGTCACACACAGTAACGTGAAGCCCTTTTAATCCTAAGGCTATACATTTTGTGTGCTTTCCCATTCACCGGGCCTAGCCCGACTAAGATTTAGTGACAGGCCCCAAACACTGTTAAACCAAAAGCCATTCTTCACCAGCTTCATATAAAATCTTGCCTTTATTGTCTCATAAAAGAAAAAAACGTGTTGGACCCACAGCATTGCTCACTGCCACAGTCTGAGTTACTTCCTGAAACTGGAATTCTGAAAAAATGGGAAAGAATTCTATAGATCAGCCTTTACTGATGAAAGTTTCTAGAGTTTATATGGGTATTATAAAGTAAACAGTAAGACCTAAAGAGCACGCCCTACTCCATTATATATGCTGACTAAAGACCAAAGAAAAATCTCACCTCAGGGTAGAAAAATATATACATTAACATACTAAAGTGATATTCATCAGCATGCAGCTGACAAGAGTAAAAGTGAGTTTCCTGATTTGTGTCTTTCTACGAGTTGAACTATAAATAATGTAATTTTAAAATGTTATGTAGTGAAATATATAAAAAAAAAAATTCTTCTTAATAATTTCTTTTTCAGGGAGTGAATTTTCCGGGAACCCCTATTCCCATCCACAGTACACACCCTACAATGAAGCCTGGCGGTTTAGCAACCCTGCATTATTAAGTAAGTATTACTTTTTGCATGTAAATATCATTTTATATTCTAACAGGTGGTTTATTGTTTCAGTAAAATACACATTAAGTGTAATCTTTATATACCTATTTTAATATTTAGCAAATTCATCTTAGTCATTTTTTTTTTTTAGAAAACTATTTATTTTATAATACTGTACACAGGTTTTCAGTAGCATATATTTGTAAGGATTCAGTATTGTTTTTAAAATAATCCTTTTGAATATTACATTTTAGATTTTAAAAGTCTGCATGTAAGAAAGCGAAACACTACCATGTGTTGTCTAAAACACTGTGATAACTAATTACTAAATAATAGATAATTACTGAGTATTGACTGACTGAGTTAATGGGGTAAACATATTTTATAGAGTAAAAACTGAAGCTGCTTACAGTAGTTGATACATTATGTAACATTTTGCCAATGAAAACTAGCAGAACAAGTCAATCACTTATAAAATTAATTTTTACGCAAAGACATTATTCCAAGGCTCCCATTTGAAAAACTATTGTAGTACATAATACAGTATTTACCAATAATCTTTATTGCATTTGTAATTAGATTACATTGGGGTTTCACATTTTTTCAACCTTAACAGTTTTTTTTTTTACTATGTTAAAGATTTGTTTGTGTGTTTTTCAACCAGTATTCTTCTCCTGTGTTAACTTCCAGGTTCCCCTTATTATTATAGTGCCGCATCTAGGGGCTCCGCACCTCCCACTGTTGCCACTGCCTATGACCGCCACTAGTTACCACAGAAACCAAATGAAACTGCAGGACGATGGGTATGGCCTCCATATTGTACCAGTCTGATTGGCATCCAAGTCAAAGGGATGAAAGGCGACTCCAAACCATCCAACTATCTCTTACATACAGTGAAGGACGGACACCTAATTTCGCGCACACACACACACACACACACACACACACACACACACACACACACACACACACACACAAACACACAATTACACCTTTCGAACTGTATACACCAAGTCCTATGCTTCAATCTGCAAGATTTAAAAATATCAAGAGACTGTGGAAGAATAATAAAAAAAAGATGGAACATGGTGTATGGAGGACAAAGTGAAGACTGACAAGTGTTTATTTTTTGTTTATTTGTTCTTCTTGGATCAATACATTCCTGTACTTGACTGTTTGCTTCCTCCTCTTCTTCCAAAAGGACCAGCATTTGAAAGCAGTATAGTTGACTCTGAAGAAGCATTTTCTTTTCCCAGACGCATGGAAAAAGTGAACACTTACTCTTTCTTGTTAATGGTGAATGAGAGACGGTATGAAGCTTTCTGCCATTCAAGAAGATCGCAATAGAGTAGGCTGCAGCTTTGGTATTCCACTCCCTTTGTCAATGCATTCAAAAACATTCTTGGAAAAAAAATATATATATATATATATATATATATATATATATATATATATATATATATATATATATATATATATATATATATATACATACTGTGTATGTACACATGACGAACTGCTACGGTACTGAGAAGATTAATTGGACCTGTCCTGTGGACACACAATCAGAGTCTACAAAAAATTAAATTAATTTAAACAAAACCGTGACACATCATGGTCTTCTACCAAACCAGAAGATGGTGGGTAAGTAAATAAATATTCTTAAATTAAGTTTTTTTTATTATTATTATTATTATAATTATTATTATTATTATTATATATTATAATATAATTATGAAGGTCTGTATGAATGTTAGGGATCATTTCTTTTTTTTTTTTTTTAAACCAAGTCAAATGATCGTGAAGAGAGTCCATGCAATATCTGATCTTTCTTTGTACTTATTTTTGCACTATTTTCTTATGGTATGATGGTATAGGATATAAACACTCGGAGTTTACTTGCAGTAACTACCTTTTCTGCAGTGGGGCAGTATGGACAACCTTTATTACAACAACAAAACAAATGTGTGTGAAGCTTCATTTTATCAATTGATCAGAGCTGGCACTTAAGGAAGCTATTAGAAGTTTACAAATTCCAAACCTATGCCATTATTTTGGTTACATTTATAGAAACATGCTCTGTGCATGACTGTAGATAGCTATGAAGTCAAACTTTTTTTTTTTCCTCAGGCCTGTCTTGAAGCTTCTGTGACACTGTCTGCCATATACAGTTGCTTCAAAGCCTTAGTCTAAATTTCTACTTTTTTGGCATATATTAGAAATGGAGGAAATTAAAAAAAAAAAAAAAAAAAAAATTCTTTAAAAAAATAATTGTAACACTTTGCACTTATAAAAGGTAAACATGTAAAAGTTTTTTTTGTGATCCATAGCTAATAGTTGAACTTGAGAGACACAGTTTTTGGACAACCATACTTCTCTTTGAAGACTAGGCAGTTGTGACAAACATAACTACTTTCATTCAAACACATTCAGGCCACAGGCTTCAAACCATGCCTATGGTATGTATAGATGACTGCAAGCACAGTTTTTTCCTACCACTTTTTAAATACAATTTTAAGTTACATTATATATGGAGACATATTAGTGCATTTCTTTCTAAATCAAACTGATACCTTGATCTACGTGAAGCTTGGTCAACAATTTGTATTGAAAATCACAGAACGTTTTACCACCATTTAGGAAAACAGATTATTTTTATGCCTTACAGCTCTATTTTCTAGTAGAAGTGCATTCTTTAAAACAGTATTCTACTTCAGAGAATAGTAGTAACTAAAAATAGTCTTTACCAGGGGAAGGGAATGTAGTCAAGAAGGAAACAACGGCAACCCTAACATATAAAATACTACTTCAGTGTGAAGGAATTGTCCACACATACTGCTCCTAACAAAACTGGAAAGTGAATGTACTTCTTACCACATTTGCCAAAGACTTAGTTCTTGTTCATATTTTATTTACAGTATGTGTATGCATTGTAAAAGCAGTATTATAGTAAAAACAAACTAGTCAACACTGAAAATGTATGTGGTAATATTATGCAGAGGCAAAGATCGTCATTATGCATATTTAAACTCTGTAGACTGGAAATGTAAACAGAAAGGTGAATTCTAGCAATTACTTAATGTTATGTTATTTGCAACAAATTGCTGCTTTGTAGAATGATTTGTGTATAACGTGAAGACAATTCTTCTCTGTATATAAGATCACCTACATCCTGACCATTGCAGTATCATACTAATTTACTGGTCCCATCTGTAGATATTTCAACAAAAACATTACATCATTGTGTGACTGAAGTCTCGTTGTGCTCTATGAAAAAAATAAAAGAAAAAAAATGAAGCACAGCATGAACTTTGAACCTTGTGAACTGACAGTTCAAGGGTTTCAAGATGCGATCGATCATCACCTTTAAGGGGTTGCTTCAACATTTTTTTTTTTTTTTAACATTTGTTTCTTTTTTTACAAAACCTTTTCTAAAATCACTATGCAAATTAAGAAAATGGCTTTCTTTAACGTCTTCTTTTGCTGGACTCTACCAAGTCACACATTTCCCTTTTTTTATAATTGTGAAAAAGCAGCTTTGCATTGCTAACATGAACACAACACAGCAAAAATACTGATAAAAGTATTTCTGTTATCTGATTCGAAAGACTGTTGTCACAACTGTTGTCTGATCGTGCTGTCCATTCCACATTCATTGTGAAGTGTTATCATGTTTTAACTGAGGGGTCAAGAGAGCCATGGATTTCTTGACTGCATTTCAGTAAAATAAGCTTATTTTTGTGACCATTAAAAATTATAGTGGCAACATCCCCCAAAGTATTTCATTGTGGTTGTTTGCATGTTTTTCACACTTGCATACCTGGTGGAATAAAAATGACAAATGACTAACTTCCTCGGCAAAGTCTGCATTATAAGCTTCTCATGTATTTTTTGTATATTTTTTTTTTTTTTGATTGACATTATATCTGAATCAGATGACCGTCTGAACCCTCCAAACAAATGACAAAGAGAAAAAAAATGTCGAACTGTGCAACGATGCATTGCTCCACCTTGCTCTGAAAGCAGAAATGGTTCACAATCATTTTGCATTTTGGGATATGGATATAAACTGCTGTATTTCTCACTGAACTATGATGCAACAGTTTGGTACTTCATGGTACCACCTTTAACAAAAAAGGAGACAGAAAAAATAAGACTGCACAGCCGATAAAAGAGGGAATGGGTCTCTTCCAGTTGTAAAGATGACACAAGGGACATGTCACAGATCTAACAAGCATTTTTGATGGTCTATAACTAAAGCCACATGGCTTCAATCATTGTTCCAGTTCTGTTCAGATTTTTTGTGCACATGATAAATAAATTTTTGTATGTCAACTCAGAGTCATGACTCCTCCATGCAATTGTAGATATAATTAACACTAGCAGTACCCTATAGCTGTCCGTTCTGAGGGCTCTAAGGTTATCTAATATATTAACCAATCCCAGCTGTGCTTCCACTTCTTCTGAATGTCACTGACACAATGAATTCCGAATTGGATCCGGCACTGGAATATGTAATGTGATGGGGTATTGCTTGGATTCAACAAATTAATACAGCACCCACAACATATATTGTCTTGATTTGTATGTATAATAACCTGTTATATACATATCAGTTATACAGCATTAGAATGCATTACTACATACACAGCATAGATACATTAAATAAGGTCAAAAGCACGTTTTATATGACATTTGTCACTACAGTATATGACCACACAATTATAAAAACATTCTTTTATATGTTCATGTACAGCACTTTTTCATTAGGTTTGAATCATATAAAGAATCAACAGGAAGATTAAAAGATGGATCAAACACACCTACATGATTAGCTCATACAGTAGTCTGGCATTAGCCCGGGCAATTAGGAAACATTATAACAATATGGTGATAGGTATGGCACGGTCATTATGTAAAACCTAGATCTAGGAATTTCTTCTGACATTAACCAAAAAGCATGGATAGTATTATTTTTGTAAAAATAAAATGTGGATAAATGAAATAGATGTAAGGATGTAAGCACTTGATTTTACCATTTACTTGTGCTGCTTTTGTCTGAGTAATTTATTAGTTTACCTGGCTTTGTTCCAATAAATGCCTCAACATCAGACATTATTTAGTAGATTTACAGCAATATACATTAAAATGCATTAAAAAAGAAATCAAAAGCTTCACACTGAGACTGCAGTAATATGTCAATATAGTTCTCAGGATTTATAAAAACAGTAGCATTTTGTTACGCAATGATTTCTGTAAATTGAAACCATGATGATGCAAGGAAGTAACAGTAGAACAGTAGATGTATTAATGCAGTATCTTTGTGTAGTGTAAGGCATGTCACAAATTAAAGGCCTGGGTTACCGAATACATTTGGAATAAAATTACTTACAGAATGGTCTTGATACTAAGGAGACATCTTCAGGTAACTTGTTATTATAATATTAGCTGAAAAGACAACGCTGCTTTTTATCATTTCTAATCTTATAATTCCCAACTTTTCCTGTCATCAGTGTTATCGGTCAAGAGAATGTCCACAAGGTATGTATTGCAACAGTTATTGTATGTCATTGCATTTTATAATGCACAAGTAATATTTCTTTTTTTACCATCTTTTATTAATTGTTTTGTTAAAACAATTCATATAAATGAATGACTTTGAGGTGGGAGCTGGATACACAGTGGTTGTGAGGTTATTTTGCTTTGATGAATTTACTTATTAAATGGCTGCTTTAATTCGAGATGATAATATCACTACAAAATACTGATACAACTGGTTTACCACTGTGTTCTTACGGGATACGTATTTTCATGTTCCCATTCATCCAGAGCACAGGAATTACCTCCGCTTCACCTTTCAAGGAAGCATTTACGAGTTCTCTGTGCTGCCTTTTGGCCTCTCCCTAGCTCCTTGTAAGTTTTCAAAGTGCGAGGACACTATCCTGGCCCACTTGCGGTTGCATCGGCTTATACCGGTGCAGTGTATGAGGTACCTGGGGCTATGGCTGCAAGAAGTAGCAGCTATTCAGGGTTGCCTCTCCCTGTTTCAACAGGGATCCAAAGCCCCCTTAGCGGGGTTCCCAAATGGGGCTGTTTTGTTGTATTGAAGGCCCCATCTCAGCCCATACACTCCACAGAGTTGAAGCATCTATCTAAGAAGACAGCCTTCCTCTTGGCTATTACCTCCACAAAGCGGGTCAGTGAGGTACAGGCACTGTCTGTGCACAGCTCCTGTGTACGGATTTGGGACGATGGCAGCAGGGTGTCACTGCATACTAACCCTGCTTTCCTCCGCAAGGTGATCACAGCCTTCTATGAATCAATCTGTGGAACTGGAGTCTTTCCATCCAACTCTGTTTTCTTCGGAGAAGGATAGGAGATTGAACTTCCTCTGCCCAGTACGGGCACTGAGACGTTACATGGATAGAACAAGAGCTCTGCATCATTCTGTCCAGCTCTTTGTTTGTCACGGCTTACAGACCCTAGGACAGCCCCTCTCAAAACAGTGACTGTCCCACTGGATTCTGGATACAGTCTCTATGGCGTATGACAGTGCTGGCTTAACCCCACCTGGGAGAGTAGCTGTGCACTACACTAGAGGGTTGGCTACATCTTGGGCCCTCTTTAGAGGAGCCTCACTGTCCGATATATGTACGATGGCTAGCTGGGCTATGCCGCATGTATTCTCCAGGTTATACAGCTTGAAAGTGGTAAATCCTACTTTGCCTTCAACAGGCACAAGGGTCCTTGAGGTTGCTCGCACCACTAACCTAGGGTTAAGCGGTTCTGATGCGTCCCTCGTAAGCTGCTGTTCCTTCTCCCTCGTGATGGCTCTGGTATACATTTCCCATACAGAATTTTTTGGTGGTCGTTTTCGAGAAAGGGAACGTTAGGTTACTTAACGCAACCCTGGTTCACTGAAAGAGAAGATGACCGCCAACCAGTGAGGTCACATCGGTCGCCCTCACGGCTTCGATGCAAAAAGACATGGCTTCCGTGGAATGATGGTTTTAACCCCTCGGTAGGTGGGACCGAGGATGTCAATAAGGAAGGGGCCTATTGACAGCTCTGGTATAGAGAGCTCAGTGAATGTTTATGGGAGTGTAATGTTTAGGTGGTCGTCTTCTCTTTCAGGGAATCAGCATTATGGTAAGTAACCTAACATTACCTTTACAATGACCCTTTAACTGTGCACTTCAAATTCCAGAACTGAAGAAGCAAAGCAAAGTCCCCTAATTATAGTTTCTCTAGTATAATTCTGAACTTAAGTGACTACTGTAATGTCAAGAAAAATCAAAACAGTTGGTTCATTTGTTTTAACCTAAACCTATTCTGTTATAATAGGTTGCAAAAATTGTGTAAAGTTGATAATGAATGTTTGTGAATTTTGTGGTCAAAATCTCATTCTGCATGCTACACCCCAACATCGAATTGAGTTAAATGTAACAACTAGTTAAACAGCACACTCTAACAAGGAAAATTGCTGTACTTCCTGTAAATAGAAGGTACCCAAATTGCATGTGAATTTGAAGAGGTTTTATGTAATGAATAATAGCTCCATTATTATTATTATTATTATTATTATTATTATTATTATTATTATTATTATTATTATTAAATTTGATCTTTTTTTGTGTTCATGTTAACCCCTGGTTTCAGATCAATGGGATTTGACCTTAAATGTATTAATAGTGATAATTTTACAACACTGGTTACAAGCAAGAATCAAAAGCATGCCTGACTTGTTTGTTACGACCTTTATAACAAAAGTTTGACTTTACATAAATACATTCATAATTCACCATTCATTTTTCTTAAGTTGTACCTTATATAAATACATAAATAAATAAATAGTAAGCTATGTTTACTTGATTTTCTAAGAAAATCTTTACATATTTATTTATTAAATTTGTTTAACATATTATGTCAGATTTAAAGCCTATACACACTGACAGCACCCCTTTAAGGTATGACTAGATGAATCAGTTACTGTCAGATCCTGTAAACACAGCATCCATGTGCACGCCTCAATAAGTGTAACTATTAAACAATTGTTTAGATCTTAACTTTTGATGTTAAAAGTATCATACTATGCCCAACAGAAGTTGAAATTAATTATGTTTTGTCTTTTTATAAAAAAAAAACCCAAAACCACAGGTTTGTTGCTTTAAAGTTTTGCCTATTGAAGAATGGAGAAATGTGCATCACTACAGTCTGTGAAGTTTAATAATGCATATGGTTTAAAAGCAGACTTATTCCTTCTGTATCACACCACTGACTGCCCCAATCCCATTCCTTCCATAACAGACACTCTTATTCAGTTGTAATTCAATTTCTCTGCCTGTTGTTTATTTCATAGCTCCCCTGTGAAGCATCAAAAGCTGATGTTCTGTCAGCCTCTAACTGTCGTATATGTTTGTCATTCAGCCCTTGTTAAAATATAAAAAAAACACTTGTCTTCGTTCTTCCCCCAGCAGAGAATTCCCAGTAGTAAAATTATTCCATTTAGATGGAAACTTTTTTTTTGTCACTCCCCTGTCTAAATTGGCATATCTGGCTCTTTTGCAGAAACCAATAAACTGTGAACCTGGATGCATCTGTCAATCAAGCTCATCTTTACTTGAGCATGCCAGATGACAACAAAAAAACACACACACACACACACACACACACACACACACACACACACACACACACACACACACACCAGAACGGGATCAGCTGGTTGGTTCTCATCAGCAAGGCATTAGAAAATGCACCTGCCATTCTCCATGCTACCCCAAGACTCTGAGGGCCCCATTCATGGAGCATGAGCTTCCAGAAAGGTTTTTTGTTTTTTTAACTTGTAACATTCCGCTATATATATATAATATATATATTATATATATATATATAATATATATAATATATATATATATATATCATATATATATATATATATATATATATTTATTTATTTATTTTACAAATCCTTAAAAAGTAGCATTTGCAAATTGTGATGTACCATACACAAATTAGGAAAAATTAACAGGTAAAATAAAGACAGGAGGCAAGTTCAGAATGAGTAATCTTCCAAAGTAAAGCTGCAATAACAATAAATGGTGATTGATTTTCATTTTAATATCTTTCTTGGAAAGTACTTCACCACTGTAAAATTATATTTTATCAAACTGCAATAATGAACAGCAAGATACCATCTCAGTTTATATTATTAATTAGTCCTTAAGCAGACGCTTTGTCCAGAGGGACTTACAGAGACTAGGGGGTGAATTGTGCATCAACAACTGCTGCTGCAGAGTCACGTACAATAGGACCTCAGTTTTACATCTCATCTGAAGTTTATATAAGCTGTGGGAACTTTCAGCCATGTTTAAACTTGTATAGTGTGTTTGTGTGTGTGTGTGTGTGTGTATATATATATATATATATATATATATATATATATATATATATATATATATATATATATATATATATATATATAATCATTTAATGAAGCCTAACAATTTTTCAAGGGGCTCCGAGTGGCACGTATATTCAATAAAAAGTTTTGTTGTCTCTTAACTTATTAGTATTAGTATGCTGCTTTGAGCTACTTCCTGATTATATGAACACCTTGTGTAAATCATGCACCTCAGGTATATTATCCTAGTACATTGTGTAGAACAATATATACATTTTATATAGAGATTCTTCTAAAATGTGAAAAAAAGTGCACAATATATTCTGAAGATTATGGTAAACTGTATAATGGTATTGCAAAACATTGCATTGGGTCTATAATTACAGTTATTGGTCATTTTGAACATCTGTGCATGAATATGTGCATGAATTACATATTTTTAGTTAACTTTTCAAATGGAGGAAGGCACAGATTTAAAGCGGAGGTTGTCAATCAGCTGTTCTTTTCTCTGGAGACTGTTGTAACGAGTACATTTAGCGTCTTGTTGTTGTATGCCTTCTGTTGCAGTGCTAGCTGTTTCTGCAGTTTTGTGGTGCAGGTGGTTCTGCTCAGGAAACACACAGGGATCTGGGTTGCCACTTTATGCAATCTGCACAGGTGATTTCAGCTGTGTGCATTTTACTTTCAACAAAGTTTTACTATGATGTCAAGATTCACGTGTACTAGATAAAGTCTATCGAAATGTTTATTAGCAATAAGAGCAAAGGAGACATTTCATGACCCCAAAGACAAGAATTCTGCCAGAACATCTAAAAGAGCCAGATCCATTGTCAAGTAAGTGAGTACTTGGGTCTCCCTTTGTCATGACTACTTTCAGTCTGGATGCTGTGTGTACAGTATAAAGTATACTCAAGGACCTTTTTTAAATTATTATTTTACATAAAAGTTCACAATAATCTATCAGTGTTAATTGAAAAAATGCTATAAAACTGGTAAAAATGTTGCTAAAAAGTAATATCAGGGACAATATCAGAGGACGAATGGAAAAGCAAAATGTTAACACTGTCTGAGTGACTGTAAAAAGCTGAGTTAGGTGAAAAAGGTTAAAAAAAAACTTAAATGAGCTTAATAAATAAATAAGATACATCTATGTATAGATTCATAATGGTTTTAACTAGGTGGGTAATACAAATAAATATAAACAATTTGGTATGTCCAAAACTTGCCAATATTTCCACTGTGTTTTAATTCCATGTTATCTTGAAAAGACTATTAGAAAAAACTAATGGTCATAATGAATAATGATCCCAATAAGGTTGACCCCACAGAATGGGGACTTTACTATATTGTAGAAAATGTTGTCAGAACAAGTAGTCTGCCAGGTTTACCAGACTGAACTTGCACTGAGAGTCCATCCCCAAACTTTTAACCTTCATAAGTACTGGTAACCTGGGAAACTCCAGCAATGAAATAACATGTAACTAACAACTGGAGTAAATGAATGAATTAAAATGTGTATATGAATACTTTATTTTGCTTTTCCTTTACTTCTAGCCATCATTTGGTATATTGTGTTGTTTATGCTATGCAAAATGGATAAGACGCCCAATGCGCATAGCTGTCTCTTAGCAAGTGAAGGCACCACTGTATTCTAGATGCTGTAGTTTATTCTAGGAAGATGCTACAGACATGTAAGATATCATTGAAAAGCCCCAAGTGTCCTCTTTCATTTGGTATATTGACTGTGTTTCTTCAAGTTACAGGCACTTGAACACACCTACCAATTTGCTGTGCGTCACAGCAAGGAAGCTCTGAATGAAGGGGTGGTAGAAAGTACGCATACGGGCATGCCTGATATCAATGGAACGTGCAAACCCTGCGGTTTTAAAATATCATTGAAACCGGAATGTTATTTGTTGAGCACTGAGTAATAGGCAACAAACAAAACTTAGGAGCCAACTAGTTTCGGGTTGCTGCAGTTTCACTTAGGAACGTCTGTTCAAGACATACATACATCATTGGAAAGCTCTAATTCTGTACTTTCAAACAATCCTTGAACCAGGAAGCTAGCTATTACCCCAAACTTAAAACAATTTTGGAAATTCAACCAAGCTAGCTGGATTAGAATTATGATTTGCATAGTGTAACAGGTTAGGTGCCTGACAACTACCCAAAAGGAAACAAAAATCAAGTCACTAGATCCACATAACAACTGATACTAAAGCATCGTGGGATCCCAATGGACCCCAGGTTACCCTATGAGGGCTAAACTGGATTGAGTAGATCACATTTATTTTAACACAAGACCTGTAAGGCTGAGGCATGTGGGCATTAAGATACTGCAGTCCAAACCAATCTTCTTCCTTTTGGATCCCGATTCCCCTGAAGCGAATCCAGCGGCCCTTAGGAATTCTGAATGTTTTCTGTCAGTCTCTCTCTTGTATCTTTTAGTCAGAACGATAATTACTCCCTATTTTTCCTGTCATGTGTCATTGGATACAGCTTGTCAAAAGTGGTCATAATTAATATAATACATCTTAGCAGTGTTTAAAAAAAAATGACAAAAGGTTAATAAGTTACACTGGTTTCCTGTGTGATAAATGGAATCTTTTTATTTTAAATCTTTTGAAGGATAGTTCACAAGAATCTTCAACAGGCAATAGTAGTTTATTGGTTTAGTGACACGTGTGCTTGAACTATGCAATTTTTTTAATGAACTGGTTTGCCACCATTGTCTGAGTATAAATGAGATGTCATAACATGTTTTACACAAAATAGACATTACTAAACAGATTTCAAATAATGGGGTCATTATGTGTGTTTTTTTTTTATTTTATTTTTTTAATAAAAGGCTTTATAGCAGTAGTAGATGGGGTTTGGAACACCTTCAATATAATATGGTATTCTTCATTTCGGCATGTATACTGCAGAAAAACAATACTAACTAGTCCCTAATTATACTAATATTGCAGTGGGGAAAAATGCCTTTTTAGTATGTAGCACTGGCTACAGAATGTTCACTAGAATTAAGAGTCAAAATATAACAACCAGCAACTACACAGCATTGAATAATATACTACACGTTAAACATGAGACAGCAATGGGTTTGTCCAAAAGGCAAGTAATTGGAACAAAGAGGTTTAAAAAAAATGTAAAAAATAAATAATAAATAATAATAATAATAATATCTATCTGCTGATCAAAGATAGTACAAAAGTGAGTTTGTGTAAATATGCCACACATTAAATATACGGTTGAGTTATTATATATGATTTTATTATATTATATATATATCTATTATATATAATATATATATATATATATATTATATATATAATATATATATTAGTTTTTTGCATATTTACACAAGACACAACTTTTTTTTTGTTTTACTTTCTTTGATCAGCAGAAATTTTCTAACAACAAAAATCATAAGATATGTTGCTTAAGTGGTACACACAGGCAGAGCCGGCTGTCAAGTAAAAGCTTGTCAAGTATACTTCTGCTCACTATCATCTAGTTGTCACATGTGATGGTCTGAAGGAGAAAGGGCATTTCTGTCCTGTCAGTCAACAATAGCTCATTAGTGAGTGTTTTAATTATGCAAGTCAAGCTCAGGGCTTTCACTTTGCTTAGAATGGAAGGCTCTTTTAAATAGTTTATACCTCTAAGAAACCCAAATAGTTGTTAAAAAAAAAATGAAGACGTATCAGTCCATTTCAATTTTTTAACTATTCCGTCCAGAAAAAAATGTATGATTTGTTATAAAAAAATAAAAAAGTAACTTACAGCTTGCTAGCTATATGCAAAACTCCTAAATGTGAAGCTACTTGTCAAATCTGAAAGCTCACAGCTGTGCAATAATCAATGTGAGAAATAATGGATTGCTGTTTTCCATGATGCCTATTCATTTGATTAGAAACAGCAAAAATATTTCCAAATAGATGCTTTATTTACTTAAAACGTATTTAACAAAACTACACAATGCTATAGAGTGCTATGTTTTTTTGTCACAGAATGACACCCACTTACATTTTAAACTCAACAGGAGTGTCATGCAAAGCTATACACACTATACAGTACAGCAGTAAAATCAAATGAATACCTAGCACACTTTCTTTGTACTTTAGCCTGCCGGTAACACAAAATAAATAAGAACATAAGAAAGTTTACAAATGAGAGGAGGCCATACGGCCCATCTTGCTCTTTTGGTTGTTAGTAGCTTATTGATCCCAAAATCTCATCAAGCAGCTCCTTGAAGGATCCCAGGGTGTCAGCTTCAACAACATTACTGGGGAGTTGATTCCAGACCCTCACAATTCTCTGTGTAAAAAAGTGCCTCCTATTTTCTGTTCTGAATGCCCCTTTGTCTAATCTCCATTTGTGACCCCCGGTCCTTGTTTCTTTTTTTAGGCTGAAAAAGTCCCTTGGGTCGACACTGTCAATACCTTTTAGAATTCAATGCTTGAATTAGGTCGCCATGTAGTCTTCTTTGTTCAAGACTGAACAGATTCAATTCTTTTAGCCTGTCTGCATATGACATGCCTTTTAAGCCCGGAATAATTCTGGTCGCTCTTCTTTGCACTCTTTCTAGAGCAGCAATATCTTTTTTATAGCGAGGTGACCAGAACTGCACACAATATTCAAGATGAGGTCTTACTAGTGCATTGTACAGTTTTAACATTACTTCCCTTGATTTAAATTCAACACTTTTCACAATGTATCCGAGCATCTTGTTAGCCTTCCCCACATTGTCTAGATGAAGACATTTCTGAGTCAACAAAAACTCCTAGGTCTTTTTCATAGATTCCTTCTCCAATTTCAATATCTCCCATATGATATTGATAATGTACATTTTTATTTCCAATTTTTATTTCCAATGTGTACAATGCTGTTGCATTGTACAAATTGGTTTACAATGCAAATAAAAGATTAATTTACATTTAAACTAAATGAAAGAGGGTTTTATTTAATTTTTATTATTATTATTATTTTTAACTTGGTCTACTTAATAGCCTAAACAATTAACACACAATAGATCAAGGTCCTATACAAATGGCACAAGTGTGCAGTCTATTC
Organism: Polyodon spathula; assembly: GCF_017654505.1. Taxonomy (NCBI): domain Eukaryota; kingdom Metazoa; phylum Chordata; class Actinopteri; order Acipenseriformes; family Polyodontidae; genus Polyodon; species Polyodon spathula. Next base: position 11,731,010 of record NC_054546.1, on the reverse strand, counting down.
ATACACACTGGGAAAACCAGAAATGTTATAGAAATTTGTTTTCAAGGCTTGTAAGTACACTCTGTCTTTAGTGAAAATTAGGTACTTGGGTGTTCGTCTCAAATACATTGAGAAAAAGAAAAACGAGAAAAAGCGGACTGGGAAATGCCAGCACCAATTGTAACTGTTTAAAACATGCTTTCAACATTTCTTAACAAGTTGATGCAATTGTAAGTGCCACAATTGCTCGCAGTTTAGTACATCTCATTACAATATTTTTGATCCCTCATTTGCATCCTGCTAAAGTGCAAATAAGAACTGTGGCTGCAAAGCATTTGTTAAAATGATGCTAAGAGCGTTGCGTTTGTTCAATACATTTCACGCTATACTTCTGACTGGTTTGCATGTGGATTGCAACAATTGCGACAGACGCAACACTTTAGTACATCTACCCCTAAGTGTTTCTCTTTTTATTTTTGTTGAGGTAAAATTGTAAGAAACTTAAACAAGTTAATAGTTGAGCTATTGTTTTTGACTCTAATAAGATTAAGGGGCACTGATTAATGTTCAATATGCTTACTTTTAATAGTGAGAAATGTTATTATATATAAAAGCATCCACTTTACCTGTCTGCTCGCCAGTTCAAAATGCCTATGTTTAAAACATCTCCTAAGGACTGGAGATGAACGAGCGGCCTGTGTTCCCCCTGTCTAGCCAATTGCCTCTTATCACCTGGCAACCTTAGCAGTGGATGTTGCTGAACTACAGAACCCAGAAGGCAAGAGTTTGTGCATCTATACAGATTTTGCAGCATTATACATTTAAAGGGGGAATGATGATGTCTCACTAGAATTTTATTCTAAAATGAAAAAGCCCAAACAACCAAGGGGCAATTTTCACCATGGTGTTTGCAACTGTTCACATATTTCATATTAACACACCGTTAAGTCTGTTGTTGTACCTTTAAGGCTAATCCAGTCACAGTTAACTGCCATTGATGACCTTAATAGTTTTTTGTTTGTTTGTTTGTTTTTTGTTATTAAATGTATACTAATTTATTGCAGAAAAATGAAAAATGGAAAACATGAAATGTGTGTACTGCACAAAAGAATGTAGTGCAATACCAGTTTATATTTATATTGTACATACATATATAAATACACAAATCATATACAGTGAGCAAAAGAAACAATAACTGTGTGAAGGTCAGTTTTATTATTAGGCAAATTTTGAACTACCTGTATCAATTGTTAACACTGAGGAGTTTCAAATCAGCTACACTATGTATGGAGTATGAAAATAATCATACATGTGTATTTACTTATGTATGGATGGATGGATGTACATACTGTATATATGTGCCTATGTTGTTCAAGAAGAAACAAATTCTAATAATGTCTAATAATCTACAGTAATTGGATATGACTGTTTATAATCTGCAGTGTTTCATCACTGTGTAGGTTCTCTATTTGTACTGTGTTGCTGGAACAGCGTTGCTTGTTATCATGACTGAACTGTAATTATTAGGTAATTTTTGACTCTTGCTGTGTGTGACCATCCAGGAGACACTTACAGAAGTTAGAAGGAGGTTCCTAATGACTGAACTCTGATTGATTGAACATAATAAGAGCTCTGCTTGAGTGAAATGGGCTTCAAGTGTGCAGCAAGATCCAAATTGGAACAAATGGCTATTAGTTGTTATCACAGGTGATTACAAAACCAAGCCAAAACATTGGACAGGTCATCAAAGCCAAACCAGACTAATGACATTCTCTGACAAAACTCATCTTCTTTCGGCTAGTAAACAATTATTTCTTCTCACTATCGTGTGACATATGATGCAATTAAACACTAATGTACTATGCCTCACTATGTGATTATTTCATGCACCACACAAAAGGGGTTGAAGTCCCGGTGTCTTAAAGGGGAAGAGCTGACCTGACTGCCCAATCAAGGAGAGATCTTTTAAATCAGCCCATGTCTAATCATTCCTAGCTGTCAATAGGTTTTATTTGTTTGCAACCCACGGAACCCTGAAAATTCAGAATAAATCCCTTCCAAGCTTGACAGAGGCTCATCCTCCCTGTTGAGGGCCAAAACCAGAAAACTGGAAGGAAGAAAAAGGCAGACTCACCAACCCCCTCCCTCCTTCTGTACTAACCCCCCACTCCTCTTCCCCCCTCCCAACACCCAGTCACTGTCAGGCCAAACACATGATGAATTGCCCTGTCAACAGAATTCATTCAGGGACCAATTAATTCAGCAGAAATGAACTAGAGCCATCAGTCGCTGAAAAACTCAGTGCAAAGAGCGCAAAGTAGCTCACTTTGCAAGAGAGAGAGAGAGAGAGAGCGCTCTGGAAGTTAGTCTGACAGAAATTGGTCATTTAATGCTTTAGCGCACTGGAGACAGCCCTGTCATACAGGAAGGCATGGCAGGGCTCCCCTGGTACTTTATTTATTAATTATCTGGAGCAGCAAGGGGCATTTAACTGTCTCACTCCGGGCTCGTCAACTTGACTTCTTGTCATTTCCTTTTCATAAACAGACCCTTTAACACTGTTCGGAGGTTAATAGAATGAAACCCATCCACCTTTCGAAAATATTCATTTTTACAAGGAATAATTTGAATATATTTCTTTGCGTCTTTTAATGTGCCACTGAGCCACTTTTAAGTTGCTGTATAGGGTTAGTTTAACAGCATGCTACTAACCTTTTAACTTTATAGTGACATATGATGTGCATTCCCACTTACAAAGCGATATGCAATAAAGAAGTAGTCTCTATCACAACTTCAGTAGAAAGTGGATGTAAAAAAAAATAATGGACACTTTTCTTTATAGTGGGGAACTGTTAAGCAAACTGTTAAAATCTATTATTGTACAACATTTTTAAATGCTCTTTTCCATTTAGTAAAAAAAAAAAAAAGCAAATATTTTACTGTATAAAAATTATGAAAAAGGGTAGGGAAGCTATTAAAATTGTCTGGTCCACTGTAAACTTCACCAGCATTGATATATTTCTCAATACAAACTACATGTACCACTCTTCTATTTAAATAGATACTGGTGTAGTGCTACTCTATTGCAATATCATATTTCTTAAACTTCATATGATTATTAGAATAGAGCTTGTTTGGGTGCTACATTTTTTCGGAGCCACTAGACTCATGTAGTACAATAATCATGTCAATGATGTTCAGTATATCCATGCATGCAAGACTTTCAAATAAATCCATGTGAATATGCATCAACCTTCATTCAATAGGAGGGAGTTGTCTAATTAAATTTTGTTTAATTTAGAAGCATGTTGCTCATGTTTATGGATAGTTACAAGTATGTGCTATACTATTTATTTATTCTGATAAATTAGTTTGATTAAGAGAAAATACAGATTAAAGTTATGTATATTAGGACATGGTCTGTCAAAAGTTATCAATATGTATGACATACTTTTTGGGACAATATCACAATTAACACTACCTACAAATGTAGCACTACCTACAAATGTGTTTTTGTAGCACTACCTACAAATGTGTTTTTTTTTAGAAAGAAGTGGGGGGTATTATTTAGTTTCATTCTAGGGCAAAATGATGAGACACCTCTAATTCCATCAGTTAAAGGAGGGAATGGCATGTACAGTATTGGGGAAGAAACCATCATATCTCTATGAAACATAATTAGCATGTGATTTTGGGCTGGAGATCAAGGGGCTGCTGCTTCACCCACTGGTAATTATGATGTCCATATGGTCAATGCAAAGCTATTCAGCGGGAAATACAATCAGGCTGCAGTTCCAACAGTGCTGCCAAAAGTTTGATCTTTTCTTTTGTGGTTGTGGTTGATTCAAGTTTGAATTATTTATCCAACCTTTCTTTAGCTGGGGAGTGGAGTTGATGTAACAGGATGATCAGTCAGCTGCGATGCAGGCACGGTTGGCAGGTAGTCCTTTCTTGGCTCAGCAATGAAATTCAAAGCTGTTTCCACTTAGTCTTATGGATTAATTTGTATGTTAGAGGAGCTGCTATGTACTAGGGCTTAGTTTGAAACAGCAGGGTATCCCTTTGATATATAACTATATGATAAACTCCACCGGTCCATCTGAACTGTGCTCCTCTATTCCTATACCCTGTGACATGAATCTCAACCATAACTTTAAACCCTCAAAGAGGTCAGATATAAATAACAAAGTACTATTTTCCAAATCTGAACCAGTCCATGCAATCATTATTTTCGACAGCATTATGGGTCAAAAATATTTTTGTCCTTTATTTTAAGCTAGTTAGATCTACTATGTGATCCAAAGCATACCATTTGTAATGAATTGTTTTCAATTCCAAAATGGCAGGAACAACTAAATGGGTTTTAAAATGTATCTCTGTGCAGTGCAATGAAGCCAGTAAACCTGAGTTTAAAAATATTCCATCAGTTTGAAATATTGCCATGCAGAGCAAAACATAACCTGCATTAAAATAAATAGACGTTTTGATAAAGGATGCACAAAATTACAGTTGCTGTGGATGCTGCATGGTTTTCAGCAGCTGAAGTTCAGAAATTAGATTCTACAGTTTGAACATCTACTTAACGCTTGCTGTTTGTGTAACATGAGACTCCTCAAGTGTTAAATTGCAAATATATCTCATATTAATTCATTCATTATAATTTTATGGCATGCCTGTATTGTGACTTTGTTGATTTCTGGGCTCTACAGCAGGGAGGTGCAATCAAAGGGAAATGTGCAATAAAAGTTTAATAGGCAGCTCCCTATGCGATTCAGAAAGAATGAGCTACAGATGTACAAAAGTACAGCAAAGATGAAGAATACACACTGATACATGCCATTCTGTTAATTATTTTTTGTACTTCATTTGTAATATTTTAAAAAAATAATGTGAGTATTTATTTTATTTGATTATTGTACATTTCTGCAAAGTGCTTACTTACTTACTAGAGTTGTCCTGTTAAACAGGGGTAAGAGCAGCGTGGAATGGACAATTAACCATCCTCTCTATATAGGATTAAATAATGAATGATGGCCTGGACCACAGCCATCTAAACTTTAACTGAGCTTTTTAAATTCACTCTGACCTAAAGCCTGGCACCTCTCTAGTCCACTTTATTGCACTCGAGGGAGTATCAAAAAGCTTAGTGTTTACTAAGCTGAAAATGAGCCTAATAGACATTGCAAGTGTATCTCATGAACAAGCTAACTACAAAACGTGTTAAAGGAATCTGCACTTTCAAGTGGTGGCAACAAAATAAAAATGTCTACTTTCATGGGCTCATATTTTTCATACTATTAACTGTCCAAGATATCCTAATCAGATGATCAGACACAAATAGCACTCAGAGACACAGATATGCGTTTTTAGATTTGTATTTATTTTTGGTTGATTTGGTCTTGTTTGCATTTACTCTCGCCTCTATATCCCTGTATCCTTGCTTCGCTCCACAGCTACTCTTGCTGGGAGAGTACATGCTGGAATTTCCCTAGCTCCCACAGGATAGACACTCACGGACACTGTCCGATAAGCATTCAGCTGTGTAACTGGGGATGAAATATCTACAGTAATTTTCAAGTTCGTCCAAGCCATCCTAAAACCTAGGACCAGCCAAACATTTTTTTTTTAATTGAAATCAATTCTGTTTAATACACAGCGATTTCTTTTAGTCTTTTGCCAACACTTGGAAATATCACAGGGAGAAGTCAGAAGTACTAGATATACAGTACAGTAATAAGTCAATAGGTTATCACCTATCACTAGGAGGCTGTGTGGTCCAGTGGTTAAAGAAATGGGCTTGTAACCAGGAACCCACTTAACCTCCTTGTGCTCTGTCTTTCGGTGAGACTTGTTGTAAGTGACTCTGCAGCTGATGCATAGTTCACACACCCTAGTCTCTTGTCTTGTAAATCGCTTTGTGATGGTGGTCCACTATGAAAGGTGCTATATAAAAATTATTATTAAGCATGTATCATACAAACGCAAGCATAAACAATATTGCATAATGCCAAACATTTGCAACACATATCTGTAGTTTTTACACAAAATGAAAAATAAAGTATGAACCTTTATTATTATTATTATTATTATTATTATTATTATTATTATTATTATTATTACTTACCAGGTAGAAAACTCATTGAAGTGCAACATCTTGTTTGCAAGAGTTACATGTATTATATAAATGAAGCTTTTATCTTTTCAACAAACTGCTTGTGTTTTGGTGTGATAACCATTTCCCTTAACATACTGTGCAGTATTATGATTGTTATGATCTAAGCCTGTGGTGTTCACTTTTGGCTCTCCTTATTCCAACCATGTATTTAACTGTATACTTGAACAGTCCAGAGCAGTGTTCCAACCAGGTCGGTAACTGTTTAATTTAACCACAGTGTTTAAACAAGTATGTACATCCCCAACTGGAAGAAGGTTTGAATTGAACTGAAAGAGAGTATCTGTTTCCTCATCGAAATAGACCACAGTGGTTTTTGTATTATTGTTGTCAGTATAACCTACAGCATGCTTTTATATTTTTAAGGTTTTCATTTTTGTAAATGCCTTTTTAATTAATCTAAGTAATGCTGTATCCTGCTCTCTGTTGCTACCATGTTGTTCAGCATAGATTCTGCCTTAAATAATGGATAATCACTACTTTAAAAAAGACTATGAAAAATGCACTTGACTAATATGCTTTTAATATGAATGTCTTTGTTATAACATAAAATGAAAAAAAAAAAAAAAAGTATTTCTCTGCAGAGTTGTACATGTCAAGCTGTTTAAATAAGCTTTTTGTAATTTCACAAAACTTCAGGCCAAGTGTCAAAACAAGTAAAATGCATGCTGGAATAGTGATGTGTTAATCCCTCTCTTTTAGGCATGAAATTAGATTATAAATCTTATCTAACAGAGTCCTCAAAAGACTGTATCCTGCTTTATGTTTGTTTTGTTTTTTTAGCCTGCGTTATGATTTACTTCAAGATACGTATAGATTTGTTGAGGGTTAGGAACTGATCTTCCAAATGTGACTAAGCAGCTTGCAAATTTTTAAAGCTTTTTGTCCTTACAAATCAGAGGGTATAATGGTAAAATATGTATATATATATATATATATATATATATATATATATATATATATATATATATATATATATATATATATATATATATATGTTTGTATGAGCTTAACATGCAGCCTACAGTACTTAGTATTCCCAGGTGGTCTCCCATCCAAGTACTAACCAAGCCCAACATTGCTTTGCTTAAGCATTGCATGGTAAGTTCGATTTGAAGAGCTTTTTGCCATCAGAGACGTTGCCCAGGGGTCACTACGAGGAAGTAGCTCTTCTTGACCCCTATGGTAAAATATGTCATTTATATTTAAAGGTTGAACTGTGAGCTGTGGATTAAGGTTTGCATGTGCTGATAATCTTTATTTTTCATGCTCTGTAGATGAAACATTAGTAATGTACATATTTACATAGATATTGCCATGAACGGCACAGCATGCTGCATGGGACTGTGTTTCAGACAGCAATCGTGTTCTTCAGTACTGGACCCAAACTCAGTAAGGAATACAAAACATATATAGCCAATGCCTCAATTGCATGCAGCTGATGTAATAAAAATATTAAATAACATTTAAAAAGTAGAAATAATTTCACACTCTTTCTTGAACTTTTAGCACTTCAGCTGTTTGCATCCCGTGGGCTGTTATATTGCCGGTGAAGTAATACAGTCCATTGAATTTAGATTTTAAGCCAAATAAAGCAGACACTTTTCCTGGTTTAAAGATAACGAGATAGATAAAGCGAGAGAGAGAGAGATAAGGAGATGTGCGGCAGAATATAATTAATTAAATGAGACTAATTAGGAACATGAGAGCAGGTGCCAGGCTATGGGCTGACAGCACAGACAGCGAGACAACATGAAAAAAACTCAGTTTAAGGGGTGTAACGTGACAGGAAGAGGGACAAAACAACTTTCTGCGTTTTGTCATCTGAAACCTCCAAGGAATACATATGACAGAAACTGTAGACCCAGGCGCCATGGGGGGTCTTTCCTTTGTTAGAGACCGATTATTTTTTTTGGCAATTGCAAGTTTGCACAAGCGAGAGATTTATTTCTTCTTAATTATTTCAGCATATGCTCAGGACTGGCTGCAGCATAAATTGAGAACTGTTTTTTTTTTTCTCTACTGATTTTCTTTTCTTTAACTTCTGGTGTCTCTTTTCATATCTCTTAGTTTTTAATTTTGAAAAAAAAAAATCCTGTGTCAATTCTAAAAAATGTTTTCATATCTCATGTAAGACTGTCAGTGCATATAGTTAACTATTTAATTCCAGTTTAAAAATCAGTGGGGATTATCAAATTGTTTTAAAAGTTATTCAGTTCTTAGAAAGCATGCACATAACGTCTTTTAAGATATCTGAGTAAAAAGCAGGAAATCTCATAAAAAGAATCAGAAATTGTGTTGATTTTAATGTAGTTTTCTTTTCAAATTATCAGAAACGGAATAATGTAATATATAAAGCAGCATAGCATCTTAAATATGTTTTCAATTAAAGTAATAATAATCCAGAATTACTAACCCTACTACTACAACTACTACAAAAAAAAATATATAGTTTTAGTGAATATCAATTTCACCATCGTTCAGTGTGCTGTATGTTTGGTAAGGCAATTTTATGTTTTTTGTATAAATGAATACAGTTTAATTGCAACCTTGCCTGTTAAAACACAGTTGCAATACTGTAACAAAAATGTTACATCAGAAAATAACAAAAATGACATAACTAACTGTATCATTATAACACACTATTTTGTATTACAAACACAAGCACATTCTCATTACTGTACAACCCAAGAGCAGTCTGAACTGTAATGTGAACCCCCTGTTTTAGCTATAGCCAGTTCCAGCTGTAGGGGTGCACAAAGCCCTTTCTTATAGAGAAAAAACAGATTGAACTTGTCTACCCCTGTTATTGAACTTCCTGTTTTTCTGTCATGAACTAGTGAGAGCAATCAACTCGGGTCTCTGAAATAAGAATAGAGCACAGGGTCACTTCAACACACAGAACATACCATTTCAAAAAACAAGCTCTGTGCCTGTTACTGTAACTCCCCACTGGTATATTGAGATATTGGTATATCTTCTGCTAGAACTAATCAAACTACTGAGAAAATGGCATTCTCTATTTACAATGCAATTCTGACACAATGAAAAGTTTGAGGTGGCTTTATAGATTGTATTTTTTTATGTAATTGGTATTAGTGTAATATGATTAATAACAATGTTACAATTACTGGTAGTTTATAGGTAAGGCCTTGTTTTTCACTGTTTATGTCGGTGTGTAATTCATCACTTTAATGAGACATCCAGGTATAATAGCCAAGCAAAAGCTATCAAATATAATTGTATTTTTTCTACATAATTATTCACTTAAGCATATGAGTCATGTAAAATTTAAAAAAGTTCTTATCTTCAGTATTACAAATAGTACTGTTTCAATTTTCTATACATTTTAGACCTCCTTTATAGGTACACTGTGCACCGTTCTGGTTTGCGTGCCACATCAGGAAAGGTATGTTTTTATATATGATTGACATCCACCATTCCTTTACCATCACCCAGAGCACAAAAAAATGCAAAGGTACTTTATAGCACTGAAACTTTGCCCCATGCTGGTAGAAAGGGGAAACATTTCAGAGCATGTGGTGTGCTCTAAAAATTATTATTTAATGTAAGCCTTAGTTTAGTTAACATATTTACAACAGTGTAAATAAATGGCATTTATTATTCATTGGTTTATTGTAATATTCACTTTAATTTACTCGGGGTGTGACAAGGGCTGTCTTATCTATGTCATGGGCATCTCTATCTGTGACTAATGCTATGAAGAGAACCCCCAGGTCAACAAGTCATTTCTGGTAAAAATGTAAGTTAATTCAATTCCCCACATCTGCTTATTTTAGCAGTGCTTACTAGTAATAAGATTAAATATCTTTGATGGACCATTTTCTCCAAATAAAAATGTCATGTCTCACATTTGGCTCCATCACAGTGCACTGAACCATTTTTTTCCATATATAATATCTACGCCGTGTCAGGCTGCAAAACACGATACTGTATCCGTGGCAGAAGCTACAATGATATCACAGCAAAAAGCAAGCCAATTAACCCTCCCTAAATCAGCACTGTACTGATATGTGGGAAGAAAGTCCAGCTCATGCAAGTGCAGCCGAGAAGGGACATCAGCCTCTTTTATCACAATTTACTCGCTAACAGGTTACAAATGTGGCATGTGATGGAAATAATGAGCCTTGATGTCACTTAGCCTGCAGCCATGTGTATGGAATAGTAAAACAGTGTCAGCCTCACAAACTGTACTGTGCTGCTGTTTGCAATAGACTCCTCAAAAGGAAAAGACAGGCAACTTTGTGGTTAAAATACCAGACATGGTACCGGAATTATAATCTATTTTAGGTCCTACTTATGTCAGTGGAAACAGGTTTGGTGAAAATTCAACATTGCTGTATTTGTTCATTTATTTATTTCAAAATGCTTTTTGAAGAAGGTACAAAAAATGTTCAATAGTGTCATCTTATGTTTGCCTTGGGATGTATTGCAGTTCCACAACACAATCAAAGGGGTTGAAAATCATGTCATAACCAACTAGAAGAAATTTCACACTGACAGAAGCAAATCAGGTTCTGGTGTTATTATGCCTCATAAAAAAGGACCAATTTAACTAGCTTCCCTTTTCCCGGTTGTGAATATGTGAAACGAATAAGCAAACGCAAAGCTGTGTATAACAGATGTGTAATAAATATTTAATTACATATCATGTAGTAAATCTTCATGTAGAATCAGAATCAGTGTGTTTTTACTGAAATACACAGTGAGATAAAACATACATTTACATTAAAAAATAGATCAATTCAGCAATCACATAAATACCCCCAACAATGTGTATAATGCATATAACTGAGCTGCCTTAGGATGCATATGTTGTATAATACACACCATAGTATACTATACAGTGTAAAATACTATACCCAGAGTATAATATGCACCTTGTATATTAAGTGCAACCTGTACACTGTATAATAAAGAGAAATTATTTGAATATAACTAAAAGAGCTTATTTCATATTCTAAAAATAACTGTGTTCTTTGCATTTTCTATGCTTTTCAATACGGTACATTTATAGTGATGAAAACATCATTCATATTTTTTAACCAGAATGCCCTTATCACCAGCTGCATTATTTTCATTGAGGTAATGAAGGTATACGGTAGCAAAGTTGCCTTATTATAAATACCAACTAATTTGCATTAAAGCAATGAACAGTCATTTACAGCATTACAGTAAATGGTTGAGAGTCTAAAGCCCCTTAAAATTAGTTATATATATATATATATATATATATATATATATATATATATATATATATATATATACATACATACATACACACATACACACATACAGCTGTGGAAAAAATTAAAAGACCACTGCAAAATTATTAGTTTCTTTGGTTTTACTATTTATAGGTATGTGTTTGGGTAAAATGAACATTTTTGTTTTATTCTATAAACTACTGACAACATTTCTCCCAAATTCAAAATAAAAATATTGTCATTTAGAGCATTTATTTGCAGAAAATGACAACTGGTCAAAATAACAAAAAAGATGCAGTGTTGTCAGACCTCAAATAATGCAAAGAAAATAAGTTCATATTCATTTTTAAACAACACAATACTAATGTTTTAACTTAGGAAGAGTTCAGAAATCAATATTTGGTGGAATAACCCTGATTTTCAAGTCCAGCTTTCATGCGTCTTGGCATGCTCTCCACCAGTCTTTCACATTGATGTTGGGTGACTTTATGCCACTCCTGGCGCAAAAATTCAAGCAGCTCAGTTTTGTTTGATGGCTTGTGACCATCCATCTTCCTCTTGATCACATTCCAGAGGTTTTCAATGGGGTTCAGGTCTGGAGATTGGGCTGGCCATGACAGGGTCTTGATCTGGTGGTCCTCCATCCACACCTTGATTGATGTGGTTGTGTGGCATGGAGCATTGTCCTGCTGGAAAAACCAATCCTCAGAGTTGGGGAACATTGTCAGAGCAGAAGGAAGCAAGTTTTCTTCCAGGACAACGTTGTACTTGGCTTGATTCATGCGTCCTTCACAAAGGCAAATCTGCCCGATTCTAGCCTTGCTGAAGCACCCCCAGATTAGTCCAATTTTCAGCTTTGCCCAACACCTGGTCGTCTAATGGTTAGACGGAGACCTGGAGAGGCCTACAAGCCACAGTGTCTCGCACCCACTGTGAAATGTGGTGGAGGATCGGTGATGATCTGGGGGTGCTTCAGCAAGGCTGGAATCGGGCAGCTTTGGCATGAATCAAGCCAAGTACAAGGTTGTACTGGAAGAAAACTTGCTTGAATTTTTGCGCCAGGAGTGGCATAAAGTCACCCAACATCAATGTGAAAGACTGATGGAGAGCATACCAAGCCGCATGAAAGCTGTGCTTGAAAATCAGGGTTATTCCACCAAATATTGATTTCTGAACTCTTTCTAAGTTAAAACGTTAGTATTGTGTTGTTTAAAAATGAATATGAACTTATTTTCTTTGCATTATTCGAGGTCTGACAACACAGCATCTTTTTTGTTATTTTGACCAGTTGTCATTTTCTGCAAATAAATGCTCTAAATGACAATATTTTTATTTGGAATTTGGGAGAAATGTTGTCAGTAGTTTAAAGAATAAAACAAAAATGTTCATTTTACCCAAACACATACCTATAAATAGTAAAACCAGAGAAACTGATAATTTTGCAGTGGTCTCTTAATTTTTTCCAGAGCTGTATATATATATATATATATATATATATATATATATATATATATATATATATATATATATATTAATTGTGCAGTTCCAGGGCTCGGGAGTCAATTTTGAGAGGAAGACCACAGATATAAAGTTCCAGCAAAATATGTTATGAGTCTGATTGAAGAGCTTTGAGTCTGCTGCATAGACAATGCCTGCTTGAAAGTTCAATATTTTTGAAGTGTACATGTCTGTCAATTCACCAACAGTTAATACAAAAACAGAGGGGGTGAATGTTTTTTTTTAATTATCTCTGCAAGGCTCAGACTGTGCATCATCATTAGCTAGACTAAATAGCAGTGGTCAGTGACTCAGGTAGTGGTAAACGGTGCAATTAACAGTCTGAAGAGAGAGAACTGTATTCAATTTGAAAGCCTTCTCTCTTAATTCATCTCCCCTGATCATGTGAAATGCTGAGCTATGGGCCTTAACATTCAATTACATTAATCTGGTTAATTCAGAGTAAAAAGTCAACATTTTAATCAAGAACTAGCAAACTCCGGCAAAATAAAAAATGGTATCGAACAAGTTCAGAAGATATTTAAATGGATCAGCGACATGTATTCGGCTTTAGTCCGTCTCAATTTGTTTTTCCCAGCTCTGAGCTGCTAAACAGATTACAAATAAAAAGATTACAAATAAAACTAATATTGCTTCTGTTTGTCATTCCTCCTGTGTTAAAAACAGACACTCTTCTGCTACTATTTAACAGTGCCTTGTTAATTAATATAAGCAGGTTTAATTCATGGCAATTTTAGAAAAGATACATTCAAATACAAATCAGTTGTTATAGTGAAACAGATGAATATCATGAAAATAGTTAAGCAGTTTTGCAATTTTATTAAAATGGCAGGAATATCCTAAAACTCTGTTATCTGGTCACTCGCTTTAATATAAAAACACTGAAAGAATCAAAGCTCTTGCATAAAATACTGAATCACAAATCTGTATTCTTCAGCATCAATCCTGATCCTTGAAAAATACCTCAACTTACTAGATGTATGAAGCTTGGTTTCTAATCCGTATTCTAACAGATTCTGAATTGTTTTGTTAGGTCCTGAGAGAGATATGAATACAAGTGCTTCTGTGTTTCGAATGAGGCTGACATTTCGCTCGTTGGGAACCGCACCTTTTTAAGATGCAGTGTGGTCTACCCCTCCCTGTTATATAGGGAGTTGTACCAATATTTACATGTGGAATTTATATTAAAAATATACATACATTTGAAATAAGGAGGAGGATTCAGTTCTAACATCACACCTAAAGGAGGAAAAGGTTTTTTTTTTAACTGTGATGACAACTAATGGTGAGAGGGGGAGAAAGGTTCAAGGCTATGATGACATGATCAAAATTCAACATGTTGGCATCAAAAAATGAATTTCTATTTTATTATTTTTTTTCTAAAAAATAAAGTCCCACCAACACCTGTTACTCGCCTTGGTGGTATTAATACAGAATTACAAATGTTGCAGCTCACATAGGAAGAAAGTATGCCAGCAACTGATGATGATGATGATGATGATGATGATGATGATGATGATGATGATGATGATGATGATGATGATGATGTAAGAGCATAACTTGTGGTAATGGGATAATGGGCAGGGGAGATCGAAACAGGCCAGCACATAATGAGGTAATACTGAAAATCAGGGCTATCAGTAAACATGTGAAAGTGACAGATAGCTATAAGTGTGACTGAGAGTTCAAAAGTCCTGTAGCTTATAGGTATCTGCTTGTGTTGGTCACTGTGTTGTGGCCCATTGTAACAGAAAATCCTATCAGATACTTTCAAATAATCCAAAATAAAGTCATTACAATCATTAGCAAAAGCAGAAAAAATAATGCATCTCATTCTTTTTTAAACTAATACCATTAAGTATATGTAGAATGGTAAAATGGGGGTATATGATACAATGGAAATCATATAAATTACATTTCTAAGATCCTGTTTCAAATAAAAGAAGCTCAAGCAGACAATGCCACTATTTGGACTTTGTACTTATTTTTCTATTTCTCTTTGCATTTTTGCTTGTTAAAGTGTCTCAGTTCTTAAATGACCCGGAGAGCTGGTCCTGATTAACTAGGAAATTCACAGCACTCTTCATTTAATCAGAATGGACATAGGTTAGAACAGCTCAATATCAGAGATAACCCGTCTTTGATCCATACAGCCATGCAGAACCTACAAGCCATACGATCAGAAAATGTACTGTCAGGGATTTCAGATTTAAATTACACCTTATTAACCCACACAAGTGTAAGAGTGGAGTTAGGGAAAATCTAGAGACTACAATTGCATCAGTGTGTAGATAACAGAAACCTTTGGTTGGCCTTGGGAGTTATTTTACAGTAGGCCTTGTAAACAGTTTTAAACTATCAGCTTTACAAACAATATAAACATAATTTTGATCTTTTATTTAACAAAGAAAGTACAAAATGATGAAAGTCTTCTGGGAGCCATAATAGAAGTACAGTATTTCATATTATATTTCAAAATGTCACATTTCAGTTTTTTCACCATATGGAAAACTACAAAGTGGTATGTAATTCAATATATTAACGTAACATTATTCAGCAGCTATCATTCAACTTTATGAAGCAAAATTAATTAATTCTATAGGATGATGCAAAACTTTTGGCCATAGCTGTAGGTTTGTTTCATAATTAAAGAACTGGTACAGATTAAAGGTCAGTTAAGATTAGCAGCCTCTGGGGGTCCCCGAGTGGCTCACCTGGCAGAAGTGCAGCTGCGTGATGAGCAGGGTGAGTCATACAATGCAGGTTCATGTCCTGGCTGTGCGGAATAGGCCAGTCTGGGCTCTAATGGGTTAGATAGGTAAAACTGGCAGGGACTTTCTCCTTATCACTCTACAGCAAACCCTGCAGGCCAGGCGCCCAATGTGCTCAGAGCAGTGCTGGCTTGGTCCTCCAGAGGTCAGTAGCTCACTGACACCTGCTCTTTAGTTCCTAGGTGAAAAAGGAAGCTGGTTTAGATATGGGCTCAGAGGATGCCCACTGAATCTTCTGGTCTCCTGAGCCATGTGGAGAACTGCTGCTGTGAGAAGGAAAGCAATTGGGCATTCCAAATTGGGAGAAAATCAGGAGAAAAATTATAATTTGACACAATAAATGTATTAAAGAAAAAAAGACTAGCGGCTTTTAGAGTAGTGAGAGTCTACTGTACCAACTAAAAATCTGTTGTTTTCTCAAAATGTTAACGGGCCATCACTTTGATAAACGTATTTCATATTTCACTTTCTGATGAGTAATATTTGGACCTTATTATGTAGCTTGAATATATTTAGTTGTTTTGCTGAACTTTGCTGTTACTGGTAGTTAAAAATAGAACAAATATAATATTAATAAAACATTTTATTTTTATGGAAACACTTCTGATTCTGCCTCAAATATTGTGAGATATTGACTTAGGTAGCACAATGTAAGAAATGCTCAATTAAAAGAGGTAAAACTTGGAGTTTGTTGTAGTTTTTAGTCTTGCAATGCCTCCTTATTACTTTCAGGGTATGGGTCAATTAACAAAAAAAAAAAAAAAAGCTAATCTGACTGCGTAAATCCCCATTAGTGTGGTTATTTGTCATTATTCTGTAGAATACAAATATTACACCTCAACATTTTTGCCTACAATGAATAAATTTTCAATATGGCCTATTTAACAAAAATATATATATCTATATATATATATATATATATATATATATATATATATATACATATTATATATATATTATATATATATAATAATAATAATAATTATACACGTCTTTCAGTGGTTACATTTTTTACAACATTTATAATACTTTAACTATGCAATCAAAAATATGTTGTTGTTTTTTGCTTAAAACACATTGAAATTCTCCAAGCATCTAATACTGTAAAACTTATATTGAAACATACTGTAATTCATTGAATTTATGAGTAGGTTGAATCTTGGCTGAAGAACGGACTCTGTTAAGGGATAATGAAAATATGATTATTACCCATCCAGCTCAAATGAAAAAACTAGTTAAAAGAAAAGGCTATTAAATTATCAGAAGATAATTATTTCCCTATAGACTCTGAAAATGTAAAGCATATCTATAGACACAGGGTGTTAATCCTATCATACTAATGAAGTAACATGCCTGTAATTAATAAATTCCTTTTAATCATATCTGTTGACATGCAAAAAACACTGCAGTTTCTTACAATCGTATAAAAAATGGCAATTGATCAGAAATCAACGTAGGCCCAAATCCCTTGGCTCTTCTATTTATCTTTCTGGGTCAGCTTCCATTTTTTTTAATGCTGCCATTGAAATGAGCTTCACATAGCCATTCAGCTTCCCAGCACCGCTTCTTCCAAATACCTCAGGGCAAACATAATTTCCAATTGTGAACAAATGCTGTTGATTTTCATTAATTTACAGACACTACATTTTGGAGTCTGTTTTTTCACCTCTCTCTCCCTTTGTCTGTGCTCCAAGGCAGGTGGGAGCATCAATTTTCTTCTCATCGTGGCAGTTAAATTAAATGGAATCAGCCTGATTGTATGGAATCAAAGGACTAGGTGATAAAGCAATTAAGGGTTTCTAATCCTTTGCCTTGGAAAGGGGACAGCAAAGGCACTGGAGATAATTAACTATATATATATATATATATATATATATATATATATATATATATATATATATATATATATATATATATATATAATATATATAATGAAAATCCTCTGTTCCTTTTTTATTCGTGTTTTTGTTTTGTGATACTGTTCATTTTGTGGGTGTGCATGTCTCTGGCAGGGACTCTCTCCCTCCTTTTCTCTCTGCTAGATGAAAACAGATCTTTAGTTAATAGGCTCTCTGTGGACAGATGAGGTCTATTAGGAGGTTAATTTGAAAATGAATGAGGAAGGACTGAGAAGGGACACAGAAACACTGTGTGTATGCTTCACAGAAGCCTATGTTTATCTCAAGATTCGTTTTTGTTGTTAATGTATTTGGTAGCTCATGTCTATGTAAATCAGATCATTTTCTATATCTTTACTTAATGCAATATGCAAGGTTTTAATTGACTTAAGTGGAAAACAATTGTAACATAATTTATCATTAATTATTGTAATTACCAGTGGTCAAAAATATCTCACTGACAATATAGTCTACAGAAGATTACAGCAAAGACTCCTTGACATTGTATAATACATTTTCAATCTATGGATGAAACTTTTTTTTTCATTTCTTTTTTCTTAGTCTCCCATAATGAAGAGATCTTAGAAGTCTGGATTTTCTAGCCAGTCCTCAACTGTACTTGAGTCATATGCATAAAAACACACAGAAGTAAAAGACCCCCCCCCCCCCCCCCCCCCCCCCCCCCCCCAACTAAGCACCACATGATCGTGATAGTAAAAATAGACATCTTTAAATATTCTTACTTTTTTATAAGTTAATTGTATAAGTTAGTGATCAGCAGATTGTCAGTTGCATAAAGAGCAGAATGTGTGGTTTTCAGTAAGTCTACTGAACAGAATAAATTCATATGTTTTACTCCAGTCACTGTTAAACAAGCACTTTATTTATTTATTTATTTATTTTTTGTTGCTTTGAGAGATGTTATTTTCATGTGTTGGACCCGACAGGCTGACTTGTCATTTTTTTTGTTGTTTTTTTTTTTTGCATTTTTTGTATCTGACACAATTGTCAGTCTTTGTCTACAAAAGCCCTGTACTGAGGGACCAAGCTACCTTCAAAGGGCTACTAAAAGATGCCTTCCCAGATTAGGGTTAAATATCTTTATCTAATAATGATGCGTGGCCCTGCATTTGCCTCCACTGTACCTGGTCTATCAATATACAATGGCTATCACTTTATTGCTGTCAACCCAGCTGACCTTTTAGGAGCTCTTAATTAATCACCAAACTACCATTAAAAAAATCATCTTGGATCATTAAGGCATATGGCATAGTTCCTATTTGATGTACAGTAGGGTGGGTTTATATTATCACACACCAACAAGAGTGATAGATCACTGGTTTTAAAGGCCTGTTTTCAATATGAAGTCCCACCACATTAATAGTACCCTGCATTAAGCATGATGATGGTTTCTTGCCTCCCACACTTCCTCTGAGCAGTGGACTGGTCCGTTTGGTGAAATAATGGGATTTGGTATCTAAACCTGCTCTGCAGTCAGGAGAACAGCATGGATAATTTAGTCCAACCAGGACTACCCGAATGTTCAGATGTTCAGAACCACTCCTCTTCCTGAACGGAATAGCAGGAAATGGGCATGTCAGCTTGGTTTGGGCATTTTAAGTAAGCAATATAATGGATATAGGAAATAGTGTTATGTAATAAATGCAAAATCAAAGAATAATTAAGCCAGAAGTGCTATAATGGGGTGCTGTTAATGACGTATGACTGGAATTTGATCTTCAGTCCCTGAAGTAACAGCACTCCCCACTAACCCCAGTCACTGTTGAATCTGTAACGTCCTAGTGCAGATTCTTAGTGTTACATATTCATCAACATGTCTTGTGTTTTTTTTTTTTTTCAATACAAGTAACAGTAAATTGTTTAAGCCGGGTTAAACGCCAATATCACAAACCAATCTAGTTAGGTTAGCCATAATCAAAGAAAACCATACAAGCAAGACTCTCTCACTAACCAAGGGTCACTTCAAAAAGCTGTTGAATGAGATACTGTATAGCCTTCTTTTTAATGTGACCAATTTTAGGCATTCTATCAAATGGGTTTGAAGTCCATTCAAACCTCACCCCAGGGGACTGCTAAATAAGGTACTTAATCTTAAAGGTCTGTTTTGTATTAATGATGTTTATACAATCTTATTATAATACTGTTCAAGTGGCACTTGGCTTGAGCCTCTGTTCTGTGTGGTTAAGATTTTTAGACATCTAACTAGGATGCAATATGTCATACTAAGAGAGTCCAGGAAAATAAAGGAGGAAAGAATTGCAGGCTGCAGTAAATATGCAAAACTGGATCATATTTTGAGATAAGTAATTTATAACAATACAAGATATTTAAGTAGAAGTGTTTATTTAATTTCACAATTATTACAGGTATTACAGGTACTCAAATTTGAAAAATGTGGTTAAACTGTTCACCCTTATTCACCTTAATATTAACAGTGTCCTTTATCATTAATTGTTAATGCTATGTAAAGATAGATTTCTCTTTTCTCAGTTGATTCATGATACACTTTCAGGACACATGTTGTTAAAGCAGGGAAGGTATTTCTGAGTTTTATGTTAGCTATTAAAATTAACCAAAATATGCAGTGTATGTATTTGCAAATTGCTTACAAATACTAAAAACATTTATTATATATTGTCTGCTGTTTTACTTTAGATAGTTGGCACACATAAAAGAAAATACTTTTTTTTTTTTTTTTTTTTGCTGTTTAATAGTTGTTATTGGATAGAAGAAGCAATAACAAAATACAATTTTGTATTGTATCAAATAGCCTTTTGCATCAATAAGATTTAAAAGGTTGGAAAAATAATAATATATAGAAAATTAAATAAATGGAAATGTTAAGGTAGTGAGATTTAAGAC